>NW_022302087.1:2674715-2974715 GCF_002776525.5 Piliocolobus tephrosceles | reverse complement strand
CTCACAAGGTATTTGAAAGCCTATGAGGGCACCCATTTAACCGGAATAAAGGGTTTGTAGAAGAAAATGAGGTTAGCTGTGTAGACAATAATCAAATTGCTAAGGGCCTTGAAAGTCAGATCAAAATTTTATTCCTCTATACTCCATATAAATGGACCTGTAGGCAATGAAAGCCATCAAACGTTATTGAATTCAAAATGACCTGTAATAGTCATGTTTCAGTAAGTCAGACAGAGAAGCAGGGTGAAAAATAGTTTGACAAGGGGGGGGGGGGGGATTGAAAGAGGAAGACCAAAGACTATTTAGAGCATTACCGTTATACAGTCCAGACAGGCGATGAAAAGAACATGGCCTTGCAAGACAGCTGAAGGGATGGATATAGGAGATGTTTCAAAGCCAGCATCCACGGGTCTTAATGACTACATAGATGGCCTGGGTAAAGATGAATCAGACATATATTCAAAGCACTAACATTGCCAGGGGTAAGTGGTAAGTGGCGATGAGGATTTGAGAGATGGGTGGGTTTAAAAAATACAAGGTTGTAGAAGACTGAAAAAAACGTATATAGTCTGGTACCCATTTACTATATTGAATTATATAATAAATATCTGCTACTAGTGTTGATGGAAGGAACTATAACCTACCTATTTATAGAATGACAGCTCTCAAATAATATCCTAAAAAATCATTATTTTATTACTTTTCATCAGATCTCCCTGAGTCATTTCTGTAGGGGAGATCTTGTGTGACAGCAAATTTAGTCTAGTGGGCCTTCAATAATAATCCATGTGACAGATTATGAAAATAAAGCCATGACATCACCAGGGCTTCCCAATTTACATAGAAATGCAAGCTTCTTGATAACTTATATCCTATGTAAGTATCTTACTCAAAAATACTGATGGCAATCTAGGGACTCATTTGTACTGAGGGATTGGGGCTTTTTCTAGTCTTCTATGGCACATAAGAATGTTGAGAACTAATTCCAGTTTCTAGGAAAGGTAAAAAATTATAAAAAATAAGAAATGCATGAAGCGCATACTCTATGCCCGCACAATGTCAGGTACTGCCCACAGGTTAGATTTTAACAATCTCAAAACAAGACTGGTTAGAATTATTTGTGTCCCATTGCCAGATAAGAAAGCAGAGTCACAGAAGTTAATTAACTTGCTATGGTCATGTGGCGAGTGACACACAGTCAGGAATTCAACTAAGGCTGCTATTTCTGCCATAGAATCTACCTTGAAGGTATGGACTCAGATCTGGAAGGGACCTTGAAAAGTCCTTGCTTCCTACTTTTTGTAGGCCTACAATGAAAGCAAGAAGAAAATAAGGATTTCTCTTACTTCAAAAGTGGGTTGAAAAGCTACACTGAAGATCAAGCAAAACTCGAATTGGGTGTCTTTTACACCCAGCAAGAACTGCCATATGAGCCTCCACTGAGCAGTGAGAAGCAGAACTTTTTTCTCTAGCCCACATTTCCTATTCACCCCCAGATGTAAAACTGATGGGGGTGGTAAGGGTTAGTTACCAGAGAAATAAAAGCATTTACTCAGTCATAATGTGTCCCATCACACTCAAACATGTGGCATTTTAATTTCTCCTGTGAAATATCAACCATAGACTTCTCTCATAACACAGATAGGAGGTCTAACACTCAACTGTTTTAGGAAAGCAGAAGAAAAAACATTCTCCTTAAGCAGGAATCAAAAATTAATGGCAACTGATAGGGCAAGCTGTACATAGAACAGTTTTTTCTCCTAGATTACTCAGTAAGGATATTTTGTCTAAAATAAAAACATAAAACATATGTAAAATTTAAAAAATTAAAGTATTTAAGATATTAACCAAAAAAGATCCATCTTCTTCCTCTCTTTGATTACAATACTGCAGTTTTGCCTAGATGAAACTCTAAACCTGAAATGACATTTTTACTCTAAGCTCATATTTTTACTTCCTTTCACCTTTTGCGTTTCAAGCTAAAAAGTCTCTCATTCTTACTTAGTATCACGAATTTCTTGCTAAGTAATTAAAAACCAATTGTGTTTAAACCTTTTGAGATACTTGGTTTTACACTGTGTAACTCAGGATTTGGTTTCCGAAACCTCAAATTTAGCATCTCAAGAAAGAATAGTATCTATGGCATGTTTGAAAAAATGTTTTGAAATGAAGTGATGGGCATTTAAAAATAGAATTCAGAGAGTGCGTGGCTCCCTCTCCTCTTTTTTTCACTGGGGGAGGAGAATGACACATCTGCATTATGCTGCCAGAAGGCTGTTGCCATGATTCTGTTGAGTTTCACAAGGGTGAATGGAGATACAAAGACTACTCATAATTACAGCATAGCCACTGTGAACACGCAAGCAGTGCCCAATTGACATATGCAAATTAGAAATGGAAATGACTAGCACACCTTGGTACCACCTCATCACTAGAGTCTTCCTTTCCTGCTCCCACTCCCTACAGCTCTGAATAGTCTACTATACTCCTAAACATCACAGGCCCAGTCCAACTGTCAGAACTTTAATTCAGCACCAGTGTCCTTTCTCATGGCCACTCTTAGGGTAACTTCGGCTAAATTTCAGATTTCAAGAACACTCAGGAATCAGAGGGACATAAAGAACATGGAATTCTGTGGACTAGCCTTGAAGCCTAATATCCGTTCGTAATGCTTTCCTTCTAAGAAAAGTTATCTCAAAATTCAAGTAATTAAATTACAAATGAAATTGTGGAAGATGAAGCAATGCCTCACTAATTACAGTTGTCGGCAAAATCATAATTGGGGTAAGGGAATTAGAAAGGAAAATCACACAGAATGACTTTAAATATATTTTTTAAGCCTTAAATAAATGTTCTCAAAAGCAACTGCTTCCAAAACAAACCAATGTCATTGTTATAAGCATTCATCATCAGTAGGAGGAACATATCTTTTTCAGTGTTCATGAAACTACTGCTGTGTCATGATCGACTTAGGCAGATGTTTAAAGTTTAGTCAATGGGCAGATGGTATCTCTTTACAAATTCTTCAAGTTAGCAGTTACAGGCTTCAACTATGCTGTGGTAGTTAGGTAGATGGGTCACCAGGACCTCTTTCAAGGAAGATCTTGCTGCTGAGCTTCAGAGAATGTGGCTAGCAGACAGCCTCCTGCTGTCAGCTCCCGCAGAGAGCCATTTCACCTGGGAGTATGTCCTTCCCAGGGCAACTGGCCTTCAGCAGGTGAGCTAAGCAGGCAACACTTGGCTCTACCAGGTTGGCCAATCTTTGTCAGGCCTGTATGGCAGCATGACTTCTCCCTCTGCCCAGTCCTACTTTCCTCTCCCCTCCTTTCACATGTGTCTATTTCTAATAAATATCTTGCACTCCAAACTGTCTACGTTTGCATCCAGAGAACACAACCTGCTTATGACATGTCTTTTTCATTTGCATTCTCACTTCATTTTACTGCAAATCTCAGGAATATGCTTGTGTAGGTCCAACTCTTGGAATGATCATACTTAAAGAGCATGCTTTTCAGGGTCTAGACTTCACTTTATTTAATGAAAGAAAAGAATATAGGTAGATTTTTCCCTGCATTATCCCACATGGTACACAGAAGAGGATATAATTATTGTCAATAAGTTCTTTTCTCTATGAAAATTGCCTATAAAACCATAAATGCAAAAATAGCACACATTCAGGCATGTATTCCTACAGTATTATTGCTTATTGAGCAACTTCTACACACAAGGCACAGGTGAAAAAAGCAGTGAAAAAGCTCCTGCTCTCGAGGAGTTTGCATTCTAGTGGTTGCGACAGAAAAAATAAATCAGTAATTAATAAATGTAATGCAATACCAGGGTCTGTGAGGAAAAATAAAGTAGGGTGGGTGAGAGGATAGAGAATGATTGGAGAAGCATCTTATTGTCTTAAAGCTATAGACAGGGAGGGAATGCTGCAATCCACACACGGCTGGGCTTGCACAGTCACATATTCATTTAGAAAGTCACTTTCCGTGACAGTAGGTATCGTTTTTGTTCCAGTGAAGAACTCATCATGCTCAACTTTCCTAAAATAATATTTCCTCTGCATTATGAGTCCACCTGCTGCATGAGACATAAAATCTTAAATCTATGATACTAACCTATATAGCAATTTTGTCTTGGGGAAAGAGCAGCCCGAACCATCATAAGCTGTAGTCAGACACAGCTGTCTCAGGCAGATGGCTTTAGTGGGCAATATCATGAGCTTGCCAGGTTTTTTAAAATATGAAAGGGTTTTCTGCCTCATTAGTACTCTATGGTTGACCATCCACAAACACCTGGTGTTCACGCTTCTTCCTCTTGTGGAAATATCACTATACATAGTCTTAGCTCTAAAGGATTTATATTATATAATTTTTGCCCAAAGAATCTAATACTTAGATAATCTACAAAAACACCATTTGGAAAAACCCTTCCTCATGTAGTTTGAGATGAAAAATTGAAATCAGGGCGGCCGGGCGCGGTGGCTCAAGCCTGTAATCCCAGCACTTTAGGAGGCCGAGACGGGTGGATCACGAGGTCAGGAGATCGAGACCATCCTGGTCTACACGGTGAAACCCCGTCTCTACTAAAAAAAAAATACAAAAAACTAGCCGGGCGAGATGGCGGGCGCCTGTAGTCCCAGCTACTCGGGAGGCTGAGGCAGGAGAATGGCGTGAACCCGGGAGGCGGAGCTTGCAGTGAGCCGAGATCTGGCCACTGCACTCCAGCCTGGGCGACAGAGCGAGACTCCGTCTCAAAAAAAAAAAAAAAAAAAAAAGAAAAATTGAAATCAGGACCAATAAGGAGTTGGTGTAGTGGCAGAAGCACATTAAATTACTTTGCTCCTTCTCAGTACTCAAACTACTTTGTCCAGAAGGAATCCCAGGTGGCCTTCACAGTTCTCTGTTTACACCATCAATATAAGAATGAATAACACAAACAACAGTTTCTTTCCAAGAATAACTGTGTGCATCTCTACTTTTTTCTTTACACACTCGACAAGCACTTTGTCATCATCAACACATACATTAGGTAAATACCAACATTACTAATTACAACTTGCTAAAGGCAAGAATCATAACATATCTACACCTTGTTCAACTCTTGTTATGAGGTAAAGCGGAAAAAGCAATAGACTTGAGTTTGGAGAAGCAGTTTAAATTCAGGTACTGTAATTTATTAGCTTCTTAAAAGATTAAACTGTCCCAAGGTTATAAATTTCAGTGTTTATATTTGTAAAATGGAGATAACATCCACCCAAATACTTCACAAGGTCAGTAAAGAAATGAGTTTTAAAGTACTTGAAAACTACAAAATGATCTGCAAATGTAAGGTATTGATATCACTGGAGTTTAGATTTACATTTTAACATATTATTCTGATATAATTTTCAATTGATCAATAAAAAATACCTTCATTTAAGAGGTCTTTATTCAGTACCTTCTGTGTTACACCATGGGGAATATTAAAAAGGATAGCTATCTATGTTACCAAGGAGTTTACAAATCAGATTTCAGAAGGGGAAATATGGAGGAAAGATGTGGTTTTGGTTTTTGCCAGTACTGAGTATTTTCTATGTGACAAATATTATTACAGTGTTTTACATGTAGTAACTCTTTTAATTTTCAGAAACCTACGACAAAGGTAAAGGTAATATTCTTATCTCATTTACAGTTTAAGATGAGGCACAAGAAGTTTGGAAACTTGCCCAAGTCTGGAATCCTAGTAACTATTAGAGTTAAGTCACACACTCAGGCAAGTTGCCCACAATGTTATATTACATCTCAAGTTGGGCAGAAAACACACACACATATATGCATCATTAATAATAACTAATGAGGATTAATAATACTAAGGCATCAATGAGGATTAATAATACCAAGGCAGTACTGATGCATCAATACTGTATCAATACTGCCTTAGTATTACTGATCCTCATTAGTATGATAAATACAAAGATCATCCTGGGGAGGGGTAGTCAAGGAAATCTTCATGATATGAAACCAAAACTAGATCCAAACTTGTTTTGAGGATTCAGATAAGAAAAATTAAATAAAGGACTAATAGAGTATTACTTTCCATATGTACTTTTTGAGGGTACAATAGGGATATATCCTTGATTAATATATGACATATAATATATAAATTATATAACATTACATAATAAATAAAATACACTATAACATATAAATTATATATTTATATATTATTTAATTAATTTAACATATATTTATATATTATATATTTATGTTATATATTAATATAATATATAATACATAATATATATTATGAATATATATTTATATATTAATTTATATATTATGACTATATATGTTAATATATTCATAACATGAATATATAAAAATTATTTATAATATATAATATATATTAATATATATTATATATGGAGAATGTAAAAATACCATATATATCTGAAATATCTCATTGGATATGTACTTTTATAGACTAGAGTTATTTCATAATTAAAACAGACTTAAAGCAATGTCTAATTACTTATCTATATACCTACCAGTCTTAATCCATTTTATTTAAAGAGCTACAATTTAAATATTTTCCTATAACCAAGATCATTAAATCTTGGCCTATTAAAATGGAAAATAACTTGAAATAGAATACTTGACGTCTTTTCATAATAAAAAATGCCACCAGGCAAATTATTTTCAGTCTGCATGAGTAGCACTGTGTCAATTTTCCATGATACAGACAGGAGGCTGCCTCACTCACTCTGGGTTTCTACATTTGCTATAATTATAACATTTTATATATAGGAAAGCAATTTTGAGAGCTACTTTTCAAACGGCATACAAAACAATGGCCTCATTGAAATTTCCAGCAGAACATGTACATTGATTGCTTGTTGGTCCTGCATGTAGCTGATGAAACTTACCAAGTGATATGTCTGGGCCTTTAAAACATTGAGATCAATAAAGTTTTCTTCATTATCTGTCTCTTCTTCCTTAGAAAATAAACAAATTTTTAAAAAATTATTAAAAACTATAATTAAAAAATATATTTCCAGTTTTCACCTACATGCTATACTAGGCTACATCAAGCTTGATATAAAGACTAGTGTAGGAAAGGGTATTTAAAAGCCTAATGAATGTGTGCATAAAGTAGGGCACAATATTATTAACAGTTCATCTGTTTTTTGAGGTTTTGATGGTATTACTACTTAAATAGCACCGTTTTTGCAGTCAATAAAGAAAGGAAAAAAACGGGGGGAGGGAAAGGAAGAGAGCCATTGCTATAGAACTACAGATAAATATAAAAACAGAGCAAGAAACAAACCAAGTGGCTGGCAAATTTGATATAAATAGAAGGAGTTAATGGATATTTTTGAGCAATAAGACTGAAATGGACAAAAATGAGAGGTTGACAGACAGAGAATATTCTCATTTGCTCTGACCAATCACATTGATACATATTTTTGACATCTCATCTCTGGTATGTTCAAGCTTGATAAAATAATGGTTACCAGTACTGGTTGGTCCATGGTACTTAAATCTATTACCAAGGATAGTTTAGGTGGGTGCCAAGCTAATCCTAATCTGTAGACCAATTGGATGTAGAGGGCAGGGGTAGAAAGTGACCCTTTGAGAACTAACTCCCTCCCCAGTATGCAGTAAATATGGAGTCTGAGCAGGTTCTATGAGCATGTAGGACAAAACATGAGCTCCCCTTTTTTTAATATGTCTTTGTGGTGACAAGTGACATAGTAAGTAACAAAAATTTAACAAGGATATTTCAACCTCAAGGACACGATAATAAAGACAATGGAACTGGGTCCTCAAGTCATGATTTTATAAAGAAAAAAGAGAATGTCAGTTGGTGAACACTTCCATATGTAGAACTGTACAAAGCTGTAGTAGATTTCAAAGATAATCCTTATCTTCAACCATTTATAAATATATAAGATACTGGTTCTCCAAGTGTGGTTCTGAGAGCAGCAGTAACAGCATCACTTAGGTATTCCTTAGAATGCAAATTCTAAGGCTCTATCCCATATCTCCTCAGAAACTATAGGGGCTGGAACAACTAAGGTAAGGTATGAGAACTATGCTAAACTTTGGAGAACCAGAAACATTTTAATAAAATAAGAAACAACATAAATGTAGATTCTATACACTCCAGTCACGTTTACTTTTTTTAGAGTGGGGCAGTAGAACAGAAATGCAGACAAAAGTGATCACTTTATATCTAAAAACTGAAACAGAGGTATACACTTTTGACAAATGGCTTAGTCTAGTCTGTGTTTGCACTAATAAGAGTCTACTTAACAACCAGAGTAAATGAGTGAAATGTCAATGACTCAATGCCCATGGGAGAAGAGACAAGTTTATAATGGTTTTACAATAACCTGATCAGTACTGTTTACATAGGCAATCAATAGATACTTGTTGAACTATACTGGACTGAACACTAATAGGTAAAAAGTTTTAATACTAGGTACTAGAATGAATCAACAACCAATATATGGTGCTGTTTCTCCCACAGCCAGGATTTACAGGTCCAGGAATCAAGGGGTGGAAATGGAGTGGAATCACTTGCTATTACCCCTAGTAGCCCACTGGCAAAATTCTTGCTTCCTGTTCCCATCATCTTATGCTTTGCTGGCTTAGCGGTCTTAGTTCCAAAAGGAAGAATTCTTCAACCAGAAGATACAACAATGATTTGATTGAACAGAAATTAAGACTGCCACCTGGCCACTTTGGGCTCCTCATACCTCTGAATCAACATGGCAAAGAAGGCAATTACTGTATTGGCTGGCATGACTGATCCTATTAACAGGACACTGGACTACTCCAAAATGGAAGGAAGAGTATTCTAAAATACAGGAGATCTTTTAAGGCATGGTATTATCATGCCCTGTGACTAAAAATCAACAGAAAACTACAAGAACCAAATCCAGGCAGGTCTACTTAATGGCTCAGACACTTCAGCAATAAAGATCTGAGTCACCCCACCAGGTAAAGAACTATAACCAGCTGAGGTGCTTACTGAAGGCAAGGGGAATACAGAATAGGTAGTGAAAAATGTTAGTTATGAAAACAACTACAAGCATGTGACCAGTTACAGAAATAAGAATTGTGATTGTCATGAATATTTCCTAATTGTTATGAATATATCTGTATGTGTTTTTGTTTTCTTTACTCTTATTCCCTTATCATGTAACATAGATGTACTGACTTTATATCATAGTATTTAAGTATTGTTACTTTTGTAATATTTAAGTGATATCAGGGAGAAGAGTAGATATCACTTATGGACTTTATCTCCTCTTCTGGAGAAGGAATTAGAGCAATATCTGTTGTATGCAGAGCAGTTATATTCTATTAGATGAAATTATAACCATGCTATGTATGGTCTTTATTTGAAGATTATGGTTTAAGAAGATGTATATGGGTGGTAAGGTGACATGGGGTCGACTTTTGATAGTTAATTTTATGTGTCAATTTGACTGAGCCACAAGGTGCCTTGGTGTTGGTTAAACATTATTCAGAGTGTGTCTGTGAGGGTGTTTCTGGATGCAATAAATAATTGAATCAGTAGACTGAGTAAAGCAGATTGTCATCACCAATGCGCATGGGCTTTATTCAATCCACTGAAGGGCTGAATAGAACAAAAAAGCTGAGAAAGAGAATTTATCATCTTTGCCTCATTGTCACTGAAGACATTAGTCTTCTCTTGCCTTCTGACTCAGACTGAAACAAACTATCAGCTCAGCTCTCCTGGTCCTCAGGCCTTCAGACTCAAACTGGAACTACCATCAGCTCTTCTGGGTCTCCAGCTTGATAACTGTGGATCTTGGGACTTCTCAGCCTCCATAACCATGTGAGCCAATTCCTTAGTCTTTTTCTATACGTGTGTGTGTGTGTGTGTGTGTGTGTGTGTGTACATCCTATTGGTTCTATTCCTCTGAAAAATCCAAACTAATTCATAGAAAAAGGATTAAGTTACTAAGTATTATTAAGAGAGCATTTAAGAGGAATTCAAATGTAAACAGGCTTAGAAAATTGTTTTGTTAAGCTATTAGAATACATGAGGATTCTAATTTCAGTAAGTCAGAAGGCAGTCAAAAATTTCCTACTATTAGCCTAATATGCCTTCTTAATTCTGACTGCCAATTACTATGGATATGATCATGTACAATACGTGGGAATATTTTGTGTTATGACCCCAACATATTTATACAAATAATTATTAATGTGTCCTAGCTTGATATGGGCAATCCAAAATTAAAGATTTCTAGTTTCTAGATGATTATAGCAGAACTTTGACTGTGAGAAATAATCTTTTTTTTTTTTTTTGAGACAAGAGTCTTACTCTGTTGCCTAGGCTGGAGTACAGTGGTGCAGTCTTGGTTAACTGCAATCTCCAACTCCCGGTTCAAACAATTCTCTTGCCTCAGCCTCCCAAGTAGCTGGGACTACAAGCACACACCACCACGCCTGGCTAATTTTGGTATTTTTGTAGAGATGGGGTTTTGTCACGTTAGCCAGGCTAATCTCAAACTCCTACCCTCAAGTGATCTGCCCACCCCAGCCTCCCAAAGTACTGGAATTACAGGTGTGAGCCACCGCACCTGGCCAACCTTCACCATCCTTGAGCAATGCCACAAACTCAGACAACAGAATCATGTAATATCCCACCATCAAAAGGCTTCCTGGTGGTGACCCAGTCCTCCTTAAAGAGAAGAGTAGAAGTAACAGAGGGCTCCTTAGAATAATATGATGACAATAAAGAAGAAAAGAAATTAAAGAGACATGATGCAAGGGAATGAAGAGCCTCAGGGCCAACCCCTTTGAGGAAGGCCTTCAGTTTACTCTTACGATAGTAGAAGGTCTTCACCTCATGGCTGGGAAGAAATGTGTGAAGAGGCTGCTTTCCAGTATATTTCTCTAAATTCACACCCCCAATAATGGTGCCTTGAACTTTAAAGGGTTCCCAGCTTTAAAATGAGCTATAGTTTCTAAATGTTACACAACGATGTGTTGACAGTTTGATTTTATGGTCAAATATTTAATGAGTATGTACTATGCACCAGGCCCTGCACAATACGCTGGACACACAACAATAAGAAAAATTACACATAGTTTCTGCCCTTGCAGATATTTTTCTTCTGACTAGTGGGTTTTTCTTTATTCCCCAGACTAGCAGTTTTTAGCTATATGCCTTTAAAGTTAAATATTAATGTACTAGAACCAGGTATCAGTTCATAAATTATTTATAACTATTAAATAGTTATTAAGAAGATGAGGGAATAAATAAGGTGAACAACTGGGAATATATGAGTACTTAATTTCTGAGCTTGAATGGAAAGATCTGTTACACAAAGAATAAAGTCTAAACTACTTTTCATGCCCAAAACAATCTGAACTCGGTCTATCTTCCCAGTTAATCTTACGCCACCCTCTCCCTCACGTAGGAGCTCTGGCCATAGTAGTTTTCTCTTAGTTCCTTGATGATGCTAAGCTTCTTCCTGCCTTCAAAGCTTTGGCACATGCTACACAACCAGGGCCTTGCCCACTGCCTGCTACATAACAAGTGCTCAGTAAGTATATGCAGAATGAATGAACATATCTTTGTCTTGACTTTCAAAATTCATCACATTAAAAAGTATCTTTCATATTGACAAGTTTTACAATGGTCTTTTTCCTTCTGTAAATAACAGTCATCTTTTTTTACATATATTGTTTAAATAAGGTTTATTTACATTGCTATTAAAAATACATGTTAAAACCTTAAAAATACAAAGCATAGAAAACAATCATTCATAATTCTCCTACCCATATATAATGAATGCTAATATATTTATTTTTACCATATTTTACGTAATGTTATAACAACATAAAGTTTGGAATCCTCTCAGTTAATTTTATAGCATATAGTATAAGTTACATTCCCATGTCAATAACTTTGTATTTTTCTTTGTAAACTTTGTAAACATTTTTTTTGTAGAGACAGGGTCTTGCTCTGTCACTCAGGCTGTAGTGGAGTGGCATGATCATGGCTTACTGCACTTTAAAACTCCTGGGCTCAAGCGATCTTCCCACCTCAGCCTCCTGAGTAGTTAGGACTACAAGCATGCATCACCATGCCTGGCATTTTTTTCTTTTTTCTTTTTGGTAGAGATGAGGACTCATTACATTGCCCAGGTTGGTCTCAAACTCCTGGCCTGAAGCAATCCTCCCACTGCTTCTCGAAGTGCTAGGATTACAGGTGTGAGCCAGCATGCCCACCCAACAATTTTTAATGGTGATATAGTTTGGATATATATGTCCCCTCCTTTGTCTCTGGTCCTTCTCCCTTCCTCTGCTCCTTCTCTGGCCATGTGAGATGCCTGCTCCCACTTTGTCTTACCATGGTTGTAAGCTTCCTGAGGCCCTCACCAGAAGCAGATGCTGGTGCTACACTTCTGGTATGGTCTGCAAAACTGTGAGCCAAAATAAACTTCTTTTCTTTATAACTTACCCAGCGTCTCAAGTATTCCTTCATAGCAACACAAAATGGACTAATACAAATGGCTTTATAATATTTTATTCAGATAGCATCTAATCTATTTAATGGTTATTTTTCAGTATTTGCTATTAAAATTTTGCAGTGATTAAAACCTCCATAGCATATACTAACTTAAATACTATACTAACTTCAATGCCAAATTTCAATTACTTATGTTAAACTAATTATCTATTGATTTTAAAAATTACCCAAAAATTTTAGTTGATTTATGACAGCAAAATATAGTTGACCCTTGAACAACAAGGGTTTGAACTGCATGGGTCCACTTAAACACAAATTTTCTTTCATCTCTGCCACCCCTGAGACAGCAAGACCAACCCTTCCTCTTGCTCTTCTTCCTTAGGCTACTCAATATGAAGACAGGGAAGATACCTTTATGATTATCCACCTCCACTTAATAGTATATATGTTTTCTCTCCCTTATGGCTTACTTAGTAACATTTTCTTTTCTCTAGCTTACTTTTAGTGTAAGAATACAATATATAATACATATACAAAATATGTGTTAACTGTTTATGTTATTGGTAAGGCTTCAAGTCAACAGTAGGCTATTGGTAAAGTTTTTGGGAGTCCCAAGTTATATGTGGATTTTCAACTGTGTAGGGGCTGATGCCCATAACCGCCACATTGCTCAAGGGTCAGCTGTATACTATAAAGTTGTTTTTTTCCCCACCATTTCTGCTTCAAATCACATGTATACTCCCTAAATACCAGGGTCAATCTAATTCAAGTTCTGAGAACTATCTTGAGAAAAAGTTCTTTTGTCTCTGTCATCTTTAGCTGCACACTATGGATGGCATATAAAACATATAAAAAGGCGCAGATTCTGCCAAACAACTTAAATAATGTTGATTATTTAAAAGCATTAAAAAAATTCCTATTCATCCTAATTGTAGATGAATAAAGGAATTCCTTAGAAATAAATGGTATGCGTATAAAGCAGAATTTATTAATCCTAAATTCTTTTGTTCTGTTTTAAATTATTTATTAGTCACAGTCTATTTAACATCATGAAGGGTTGTTATTAAAGTATTTACTCATATAACTAGTGGTATATATTTCCCTGAAGAGTTTAAGAACCTCTGCTAAAATTCAGACCTCAATCATTAGAGAATACAAACATTAACTTAATCAAAAGTCTAAATGATGATACTCAGCACTGTATTTAAAAGCTTTTCTTCTTTAGAAACAATGAAATAAAATATATTCCAGATAATGGAAGTCTGGGGGAAATTAAGAGAATGGAAAGTGGCCGAAAGGTGAAAATGAACAGAAAGTTCAGCTACACACATACCACAAATTCTTCATCCACTTTATTTAATGTTAATTCTGCATCATCTTCTGCAACAGTTTCTTCTAATTCTTCTACTGGGTATATTGGCCTAAAATAATAAGGTTAAACATGAGATGGTAAGTTTAATATTTAGTAAGACAAAGAATCATAATGCAAATATTATCTCTTCTATGCCAGGTTTTGTCCTTTTTCACTCCACTTCCATAATCACTGTTACATGTTTCATGTATTTTTCCTAAAACTTTCTATGTAAAAAGCAAAAGTGGTTATCTTCAAATTTATAAAAAAATGAGATGATACTATGCATGGTGTTACCCAATTTAATGCTTCTCACCAATACACCATATTTAAATACATATGTATTTCTCATTATGTTTTACATAGCTGCACTGTATTTCATTGAACAATCAGTACCATAATTAATGTAACTGGCAGCCTATGACTGAACGTGGAGGCTTCTAATTATTTTGCTAGACAATATTGCAAAGATCATCTTTGTACATTTATCATTACACATACGGCTCAGAATAAATTTGTTCAAGTGAAATAGCTGGGTAAACAACTTTGTACATGTTATTGTTTTGCTATACACTGCCAAAATTGGCTTCCAAAATGTTACCCTAATTTAGACTCCAAACAATACTGAAGGAGAGTGACTCCATTTCCATATATTCACCAATATGATAAATAATACAAACTTTAATTTTAGCACATCAACCACGTGAAAAAAATCTCATTCTTGTTTTAACTGCATTTCTTTGGCATGAAAGTGAACATCTTTTCATATTTTAATTGGTTATTTGCACTTCTTTTGTGGTGAAATGTCTATTTATACCCTTTATTTTTTGGCTTTTTGTATATTAAGAAAATTAATGTTTTGGCTAACCTTTCAAAAATTATTCCCCTAGTGTATTACTTATAATCTTGGCTATTCAAGATTGTTACAGTTCTTATTAGATAGAGTTGGTAACCTTTTCTTGCATAGACCCTAGCTTTAACATCATATATTTGAGGCTTTCTGTCATACTACAACCCCTATACTCCTCTGGTCTTTTAATACTTCTATAGTTTTACTTTTCACATTTACACCTTTGATCAACGTGAAGTTTATTTTAACATAGGTAATAAGAAGGATTCCAGGCCGGGCGCGGTGGCTCAAGCCTATAATCCCAGCACTTTGGGAGGCCAAGACGGGCGGATCACGAGGTCAGGAGATCAAGACCATCCTGGCTAACATGGTGAAACCCTTTCTCTACTAAAAAATACAAAAATCTAGCCAGGCGAGGTGGCGGGCACCTGTAGTCCCAGCTACTCGGGAGGTTGAGGCAGGAGAATGGCGTAAACCCGGGAGGCGGAGCTTGCAGTGAACTGAGATCCGGCCACTGCACTCCAGCCCGGGCGACAGAGCAAAAAAAAAAAAAAAAAAAAAAAAAAAAAAAGGGAGGATTCCAGCTCCCTTCTTATTTCCAAAATGTAATTAGTGGTCCTAACATTAAACTTTGAAAAATCATGTATTCATCAAGATTAATGACACATTTCCTATATTAAAAGTACTCAAATGTATTTGGGCTTATTTATGAAAACTTATTTTTTTTTTCCTTTTTTTATCCAGTAACAAAGCTAGAGAGAAAACCTGTATTAAAAACTTCTACCTGGCTGGGTGTGATGGCTCACATCTATAATCTCAGCACTTTGGGAGGCCAAGGCGGGTGGACTGCCTGAGACCAGCAGTTTGAGACCAGCCTGGGCAACATGGCGAAACCCCGTCTTGACAAAAAAAATTAAAAATTGGCTGGGAGTGGTGGTGTGCACCTGTAGTCCCAGCTATGCGGGAGGCTGAGGTGGGAGGATCGCTTGAGCCCAGCAGGCAGAGGTTCATTCCAGCCTGGGCGACAGAGTGAAACCCTGTTGTAAAAAATGAAAACCCACGCCTCAATCATGTTAACAGAATACAGAAATCAACATTTACTATTATGCAAAATACTGTGAACTAAATTAATCATCTTAAATAATAAATTTCCTAATTTTTCATTAATTAGAAAGTATCTCAAAGGCCATGTTCTTCCAGGATTCATTTTGACATTTAGAGATATAAAAAATTCATCTATATGTAATGTCTATCTCATTTACATGTTACATAGCTGATATATTCTCTAATGTTGACTACTTTTCAGCTCCCTCCTTTTATTCCTCATTTAAACATAGTCCTTATAAGTTATCCAAGTCACAGTCTCTTCAATAAATGATGCTAAAAAACAAAAAAAGAAAAATAAACAGTAATGGGAAAACTGGATATCTACATGCAAAAGAATGAAACTAGACTCCTACCTCTAACCACTTATAAAAACCAACTCAAAATGGATTAAAGACTTAAATATACAATCTGAAACTGAAACTATAGGAAATGTGGGAGAAAACACTTCAAGACTTTGGTCTGGGCAAGAATTTTTTGAATAAGACCTCAAAACCACAGGCAATAAAAGCAAAATAGACAAACACGATTACATCAAACTTAAGGAAACAATCAAAAGAGTGAAGAGACAGCCCACAGAATGGGAGAAAATATTTGCAAACCACCCATCTGACAAGAAGTTAACATCCAGTATGTATAAGAAACTCAAGCAACTCAATAGCAAAACAACAACAAAAACTAGTCCAATTTTTAAAATGGGCAAAAGATCTTAATAGACATTTCTCAAAAAGTACTATAGAAATAGCCAACAGATATATGCAAAAATGCTCGACATCACTAATCATCAGGGAAATGCAAATCAAAACCACAATGAGGTATCATCTCACCCAGTTAGAATGGGGATTACCCAATCCCTCACCCCTCAAAATAACCAAGGCTGATGAGGATATGGAGAAGGGGGTACCCTTTAACACTGTTGGTGGGTATGTAAATTATTAGTACAGACACTATGGCAAACACTATGGAGGTGCCTCAAGAAAACTAAAATAGCACTACTCAATTATCCAACAATTCCACTACTGATTATATATCTAAAAGAAATGTAATCGGTATGTTAGAGATATCTGCACTCCCATGTTTATTGCAGCACTATTCACAATACTCAAGATATGGAATCCAACCTAAGTATCCATAAAAGGTTGAATAGAAAAAGAAGATGTGGTATATTTTCAGAGTGGAATACTATTCAATCATAAAAGAGAATGAAATTCTGTCATTTGTAGCAATCTGTATAAGCATGGAGGACATTATGTCAAGTGAAACAAGCCAGGTACAGAAAGATAAATATAGAAGTAGAGAGTATAATAGTGGTTACCATAGGATGGGAAGGGTAGGGGGAATGGAGGATGGGGAGAAGTTGGTCAAAGTGGGTGAGTACAAAGTTACAGTTAGAAGGAATAAGTTCTAGTGCTCCAATGCACAGTAGGGTGACTACAGTTAACAATATTATATATTAATTAATAATATATATTTGAAAATAGCTCAAAGAGATTTGGAATGTTCTCACCACAATAAAATGATAAACGTTTGAAATGATGAATATGTTAATTTCACTAATTTGATCATTGTATATTGTACACATGTATCAAAACATCACATTGTACTCCAAAATTTGCACAGTTATGTGTCAATTAAAAACAAAACTAAAAAATAAATTATCCAAATTACAATACATAGGCCAGGAATAAGATGTGCTGAGAAACAAAGGAAGTGCAAAATAGAATAGTGTTTGAGATATTACACCACAACTTCTGGTGAATTTAGAATATATTAGGCTATGAATTTAGTAGTTTTTTAAAATGCTAAATACAGCAGCACATCTCATAACTTATTTTCTCTTGAAATTTAATAAAGTATTATGCACCATGTAGTCATTCTTTATATTGTACTAAATAATAATGTTTGGATTGAAGCATATGAAATTGCCATTTTTTTAGTTTAAAAATAGATGAATACGAGTAATTTCATATGGCTCATCCCAATGATAACCTAATTCAAGGAAGTTATTAAACTTAATAGGGAGATTATACCTAAAGGAATATAATTGAATATACATTAAAATGTTAACAGGGAATTTTATATATATATGTGTATATATATATATACACATCTTTCTACAGAAGTTAGTTCTAATAAAAAAAAAAAAAAAACACTGCTTACTCATATTTTACCGGAATAGTGCCTTCTACATTCTAACCTATTAAAAATCCCAAACTGCAGAGCATAAAATTTATGTTTTCTAATTATAATCTCTATAAATTGAGTTTCCAAATGTTCTATTTCATCTATATGCTCAATATCTATTAAAACATCTAAGATAGACCAAGCATTATGCTAACAGAGTACTTGTGAAGATTTCATGATTTCTAGCAAGAATATCAGAATAGTAAAGAACAATTTTGTACCATAGGATAAATATAATAGAAATAAACAAAGCACTGTCAGGTTGAACACAAAAGCAATGAACAACGTCTAGAAGAGTGCCAGGTAGTTTCTTCAGTATTATTCTTGCCCAGTAACTACTAGCAAAGGAGAAAATCCCACTGAAAGTACTATATTAATTTCCATTTTTTCCTTAAATCTATAGCTATCAGTTCCCTCTGTGTATATATTATGCTTATGTGTGTAAACACATATACAAGAGACTTTAAAAAAAATGTCCAGAATTTACAAAGATATACAGTCACAGTTAAACCTTCAATAATTACATATTTGAACAGGGAAGGGGCACAATAATATGTAACACATCAGAATTAGTTTTGAAGACATCAGACATTCAAATTTTGTCTATACTGGCTTTTCTTAATTATCTGTGGCATTTTCAATTTAAAATAGTCAAAAGGAAATAATTCTTTTATGTTCAATTAAATAGCTCTGCACCCTCAGAGGAAAATGCTATGCACATAAAATTACTACTATCAGGTTGGGTAATTTTTTACCTTTTCCAGGTGAAACCAATATATTTCAATGCTTCTTCAGCTAAGCAATCAAGAACATAGCATACATGTTCTCCATAACCTGACTTTAATTTTGAAGGAGGAAAATCTGCAGTTCTCCCCTGAAAAACAAAAGAAAAAACAGGGTATTATTTGTCAGTTATACTCCAAATGTCAAAATTTAAGCAAAGAACTGCTGAATGGATGTATCACTTTTCTTTCAAATGATTTACAATAACTATAATTACATTGCTTCATAGAATTCCATTTCAAGTCTTTGTAATCTATTGATACATAAAAATACTGAAAATAAAGATTTTTATTGTTAAATGTATCAAATTAAAAGGCAGTAACATCATAGCAGCAGAACAAATTATTGATCTTATTAGAGTGAAAAGAAACCAGTAAAACTATTTAAATAACTATGTTAAGGACAGAATGATTCACTTGTCAAAAATTAATAACATTTGTGCCAAAAATATCTTACTGCCTGCCCAGGAAAAGTCAGAAATGAAAAAGCACAACTGCTATCATGGTCTTAAGTACAAGTTCCCTTTCAGAATATAAAGTGTTTTGACTTTGTAGGGTATAATTTTTAACTATCATTTTTTACATCAAGAATTAACCATTGCAAAATTTACCTCTCAGATATATCAAGATTTAATATATATATATATAATGTATATATAACTTTGGGCTAACAAAGAGTATATACTGAACATTTTCAGAAGTGACATTAATGTTATAATACAAACTATTTTAAGGAGGTTTTACCTGAAAATAAATTCATAATTATATTTACAGAGGAGTCATCTAAATGGCTAGCATTTGTTATTAAATTATCAGTGTTAAAATTCATAACTTGAGAACATGGAGAAAGAAGGGTTGTTTACACTTACAAACGACCGAAGCTCGGATAGTATGTTAGATATCGTGGCATTAGGGTCATCATATTCTTGAGGCTGCTCAAAGGGACGTCCTGCTTTATTAATCAACCAAGCAGCAAGAGTACAAAACATGTAGAACTGTTCACCAGGGTTGGTAGGCAGTGCAAAATAGTGTCTGTTTCAAAACAAGGAGGAATGGGGGTGTATGTGAAATAATGCAAGTAAGTCTATAATAACTAATAGGGCCGAATTCACAACTGTCCAGCAATCTTTCTTCCCCCCCAATGGCCATCAAATCAAAAGGCCTCGATAATTCACCCTTTCAGGTTTCCAGTAATCCACAGCACTCACATTAAATTTTTTAAATCATCAGGATTAGCGCAATTACTACTGTACCCAAAATATTAGATCAAAGACCTTACACCTGCGAAATGTAGTGCATGTTAGAGTACAGAGCATGTAGTGTTTTTGCCAAAATGATTTAAGTGTCAGTAATAATACGTTAGTACCTTATTAATGAAAATGGTAATCTGGAAGAACCTCAGAGTTTAAAAGAGATCTCAAAAGATTACTCATTATGCATTTTTACTCTTTCTAACCTATCACCTATGGTAAACATTTGTTTTTATCTTGGCTGCATATTCAATCACCTGAGGAGCTAATAAAAATACTGGTACTTGGCCAAACATTGCTTCTTCCCTCATGAATGAATTAAATCAGAACTTCAGTGAGTGTAGGCCCAGTATGGGGTATATTTCAAAAGCTTTCTACATGTTTATAAGGTGTAGTCTGGATTAAGAAACTGTGAATGTCACATCACCAATCTAAAAAACATCTGTGGGCTCTTGCTTAATCCCCTGGTCTACTAAACACAGTTCTACGAGGATCAGTATGATTGATACCTAAACATTATAGGAATAAAACTCACTAGCAACAACATTCAAGTCAGTTTAATCAAAGATCTTATTTTTCTTGTTCATGTGTAGCTATCATTATTATGTTTGCAATGTATTTACAACTATTATAATCATTGTCATAAAAATCAGTTGTGTACTCCTTCATGTTTCCCAAACTTTATCCTGCAGGATAAGTGTAAATGTTCTGCCAGATAACAGAAAGCTGGGAAGAAAAAAGGCCCTGAAGTCCTTCCAGGTATATGCTTACTATCCTTTCAAAGCAGCTACCCACCAAAAAGTCATCTTTTCCTTGTTGGCAGATAACTTCTCTAGGGCAGAGGAATGAACACCAATAGATACTGTAAACCTAGGACAGTGGTTCTCAAATATTAGTGTCCATCAGAATCATCTGGAAGACTTACTGAAACAGACCACTAGGCCCCATCCTTATAATTACTGAAAAGGTAGATAGACCTGGGAAAGGGTCTGAGGCATTTCAGTTCTAGTAAGTGCCCAGGTGATGCTGATGCTGTTGGTCTGGTGATCACACTTTGAGAATCATTAGAGTAGGATATTCCCACACAAATCCATGATTCCAAGTATCCTCTGAACCCCTGAAGACACAGAGATGACATCAACAGAATCTTAAGGTCATTTTCTTTTCATTTGAAAAATACACTTGGAAAAAAATGCATTTTTATTAATACAGGAAATGTTGGTTGTCTATACTATCCTGATCGATTCACTTTAATAATCCCAGGACTACCTTTTCTAACATGGATCAAGCAACACTACTTTTTTCCTTTATCTTTTCTCCGACTATGGACTAATTTAATATGAACAGTTTACATAAAGCCTACATATCTTTCAATTCAATTTATTGGAAGAGAGCAGTGGAATGAGATTTAAACTATCAAGGGAAATTATTTGAGCCTGGCTGTAGACATTAAGTACTATAGATTCTTAGTATTGATTGCCTTTTATGGAATAAAATAAATGTAAGTATTAAAGTGAAAGAAAAGCTATAAAACTGATTTATCTGGCTAAGCTACAGTGATTTGAGGAGAAGGTCCTAGCCGACCACTACCCTCAGCAAGTAATGGCATTGCTTTCAGGATATGTTGGACTTCTCCCCCACCGGAACAAGGGTAGATAGAACTTTAGGTTCTATGATAGGGGACAATTCAATAGTTGTCATTCGTCTTTTCCACTTTTCAGTTTCTGAGAGTATGGTTATTGCAAAGGCAGAAGTCTTTTAAACCACAGCAAGTAGTTAACAAATGTACTAGCCGCATTTAAAGTGCTCCTTAACAGGGTTGTAAGCACCCACGGTCCCCAGTTGTATAAACAGGGTCTTAAACAACAACCACAAAAAAAACCCAAACTAGAAAAAAAGCCTTAAGTGATAATGGCATTCCTCTCTGGAGACGAGATTTTGGGCGGTTTTATAATTTTTCTAGACATTTTCTTGTGTTTTTCTGAGTTTTCTACAATGAGTATTTGTTTTATCTTTATAATCAGAAAATATACTTTGTGTTTTGTGGTAATGTGTGTGTGTTAAAAAACAACAACAACAACAACAAAAAACAGGGAAGCTGTCTTCCAATCCTTTCCGCCGTTCCAAAACTTATTTATTCTCTCTACAAAAATACCAAGTCAGGGCTGCGTGAGCTCCACGGACCTCCCCGGAGTTTGGAGTGAAGTGCCCTTCCCTGGCTAGGAAGACGCAGGCAAGGAATTGCTAACCCGCTCTCACGGAATTGGTTCCCAGCAGGACCACGGAGGGCATCTCCCTGGAGGCTAGCAGGCACCCAGCCGCTTGGGGACACCGGCACCCACCTGGACGGGGCCTTCAGGTTGCTCTTCCGGGGGAACTCCTCCTCGTAGCGGAGCAGCTTCAGCTTCTCCACCAAGTCCTCCATCACCACGAACATGTGGTAGGCCGCGCCGGGCCCCCGCTCCACGACCACTTCCCCGGTCCCTTCGCCACGGGACCTAGGCACCCCATCTTCCAAACCCGACGTCGTGACGACGGCCAGGTCAGCAGTCATCGCAGGACGGAGAGAGTGCAGCGTGGGCTCAGGCCCACAGACCTCTGCGGCCTAAGCCGCCAGCCCTGCAGCCGCCAGTACAGCCACGACCGGTTACCAGGCGACCACCGGACAACCCGTCACCAGGGAAACTAGACTCCTCCTCCTTCCCGCCAATCAGGGCGGCTTTTCTGAATGACGTCGCCCGTGGCCCGCCTCTTGCCCTGCCTCTGCGGAAATGGTGGTCGGGAAGCAGCACCGCCCCTCATGGAGGCGTGGCGTTCGCGCCCCACTCCCCGCTGTCTCTCCTCCCTCGGCCTCTGGAAGACGGAGGAGAGGCGGCTACTGACTCTGAGCTGGCTTGAGGTGTGTTGGACCTGGTGGTTGCTAAAGGCAACTAAGCGGGCATCTGGGTCAGCTAGTAGCTGTTAAAAAGATTAAAGGGAGGTGAAGACGTGCAGTATTGAAGGGTGCACTGGCCCACTGATACCTTTATTTTCTCAGAATTGAAAAGTTGTTCATAGTTGTAAAGATAGTCAATACCATAGGTTTCACTTTTACTGCAGGAACTTTCCAATAAGAGGTTTCTCTCGTTCTTTCTGTTTTTAATTTTTTCTTTCTCTCACTAGGCAATGCTGCACATAACAGTATACTGTAAAGCTTGAAGTACTGTATTACATTGCCTGGCTATTACTCCAGTGCTAGGAAAGTGGTTAGAAGGATGAGGAAGAAGACAACGAGGCATTTGGGAGGCATTTGGGAGGCTTTATTTTACTTCAAAAACAAGAATACTAAGCTTCCATCCTGCTGCTTAATCTGTTTCGAACCCATTACATGTAGTATAAAGATTTTGGGTACTTCGTTAAATCCAGCAGAATAGAGATAATCTTAAAAGGAATTTCCCTGCCCTAAAGCTCTAAGTGTGGCTAAAGATAGGGTATTACTACTGTATTCTGCAGTTATTGACCTAGAAAATTCAAGAAAAGGTACATAATTGACCACAGAAATGGCCCAGCTTTACAGTTTTCAAAAGGATTGTGTATCGGGCAATTTTCTTAACAGTTGCAAAAAATGAGGTAAGTGGTGGATGCCTGGTAGTTTTTTGCAAGAAAACTTAATACAAGAGATTGAACATATGTTCGTGTTTATAACGTGACTTTCAAGGGCTCACTGATCTCTTGTATCTGCCACTACAAAGTATAGAAGGGCCACATTTTTGGATAACTGAAATTTGAAATGTATCTACAGTATCCTGTTTTTGTTAGAAAAATGAGACACACTTTTCATTTTAATCCGTCTACAGCTAACTTGTTTCTGATACTAATAAGGTTATCAAAGTGAAAAGTCAGTAGGGCAAATACCATTTGCCCTATTCATTAAAGGAAGTACTTAAAATTACATTCATTAAAGTATTCATTAAAGAAAGGAAGTACTTAAAATTACAGACTTATGTAGAGAATAACCTGAAGGGGAGCCCACTGAGAATTGCTTTTTAAATAAATAACATTGCTTGCCTAGCACAAGTCATGAGCCAGCTGTTGAGTGAGAAAATTGGGTTTCATGTTACCCCACTACCAAATTGATCTTTCCTGGTCTTTGCCTTTTTGGAACAGTGATTCTCCCCATATGTCCATACTCCAACCACCACCACGTGTGCAGCCTGGGGGTGTTATATGTTTGTATAATAGTCACAGTAGTGTAAGATAGATGTATGGCCTTGTAAGACTGAGGAATGAAAGCTTACATATATGTTTTGGGGTCCTAAGTTAACTAACAAGCAAACTGTGGCATTTTACATGACTCTGAAAAAGCTCTCAGACTTGGGAAGTAAATTTATTACACTCAGGGAGGGAGATGTTCTTGCCAGGCATACTGCCTACTTAAGATGTTCTGACATTTTCAGGAAGTTACGTAACGCTGTATGAAATAGTCAAACGTTGCTTTTTAGCTGATAAATCCTCCAACAACGTATGTATTTTAACTTGGGGGAAATAAAACGACTCCCAGAGCCTTAGCCATTTCCTTCCAGGTACAATACTGACTCAGCCTGGCTTGAAAGCAGTATAAAAGAATAATTTCCCCCCTTAACTGTGAAGAAGAAAAAAACCCGAAAATATAAAGTATTTCCAGTAATTGTGGCACAAAGAGAACAAAAAACGCTAACTGTTCAACACTGCATGTTTCCCCAATAAAAAATTTTTGAAAGAACACTTTGATGTGTTACAAACTATTACCGGTTTTTTTGAAAGAACACTTTGATGTGTTACAAACTATTTCATTGTTCATTTCAGGGATTTTTGCTGATTCCTTGTTTACTGGTAATAGTTTGTAACACATCAAAAGGTCTTTTCCTTGATAGTTTTCTTCATGTGTGTGAAAATGCACTCAAATCCTCTTCTAGCTGTTTCAGCCACTTGGAAGCTTTGGGAAATACATTTATATTAGGTTTTTGTTGTTTTGTTTTTGCAGGACTAGCTTATTTGTTGACTAAGGAGTTAGAGCTTGAAGAGAATGAACCATGTTCATTCTTCGTGTAAAATATCAATTTCATCCCTGGTTTTATTTTATTGACCACTATTAATAGCTGGTCTTCTGACTTTGACTTTTATTTCTTACAAACTATCTGTGAGGTAATTGAAGGAAATTTTTTTTTTTTTTTTTTTTTTGAGACTGAATCTTGCCCTGTCACCAGGCTGGAATGCAATGGCGCAATCTTGGCTCACTGCAACTTCCACCTCCTGGGTTCAAGCAATTCCCTGGCCTCAGCTTTTTAAAACTCTTGGATCTTTCTGTGAAACTCTGAAAACTAAATAGCATTCCAGGCCAGGCACAGTGGCTCATGCCTGTAATCCCAGAACTTTGGGAGGCCAAGGCAGGTGGATCATTTGAGGTCAGGAGTTCGAAACCATCCTGGCCGACATGGTGAAACTCTCGTCTCTGCTAAAAATACAAAAATTAGCCGGGCGTGGTAGTGGGCCCCTATAATCCCAGTTACTCAGGAGACTGAGGCAGGAGAATTGCTTGAACTGAGGAGGCAGAGGTTGTAGTGAGCAGAGATGGTGCCACTGCTCTCCAGCCTGGGTGATAGAACGAGACTCTGTCTTAAAGAAAAAAAAAAAAAAGCATCCCAGTCAAAGCCAATTTAAGCTCAGTGGATTTCCCTGAAAGGTGCTTAACAAGGCTGGAGGTGAAAAGGACGCAGATTGTAGACTGGAGGAAGGCTTTCCAGCCGCATCTTCAAATAGAAGAGCAAGTCCTTCAGGCAAACTTTACGCTTAAAGAACAAAGCTGCGCTGTGTTATACATGGCTTAGTACCACCCATTTGGGTTGTTAAAAACTTAGAAAATCGCTAACTGAATAAATCTTCCTTGAAACTATAGAAAAGGAAAAACTTTTTCTGCCCTCTTTGGAAGTAGCTGTGCCTGTGAATTAAATGAACATAAGACAGGTAAACAGGAAGAAAGCACACAAATTTTATTTAACATTTTTACATGCACATGGGAGCAAAGGAAAAATGAAGTTGATAGGACCAACAGTTTACATGCCTTTTTTTTTTTTTTTTAAGAAGACAAAGAATGATACGTTTGTAGGGAAGTGACAAGACAGGAAAAGGGATTTAAGCTTGACAAACTGTAGAAAAGTGACTAGGAAAAATATGGGTAAAATTAGTGGAAAATAAGGATTATTTTAACAGGTTTGTTTCTGCAGACCCATTTTAGCATTAATTTCCAGTCTCCCGTCATAAAAATGTTATTCTTTTCCTGGTACAGGGATGACTTCTTTCTCATGGGAAATTTTATGACTTGCTTTTAAATAGAAAGGGGAAGGTCAGAGAGCCCTTCATATATCTGCTGTATCGCAGGTGCCTTCACATCACAATAATCAATATGCAACAGCAGCATATTTTGGGGTGGCATGTTCTAAGCCCCATTCAACCTCATCAAAAGTGTCTGCCAAAAATCTAGACGGAAAAAAATCGTATTTATGTGTAAATCTTTAAAAGCGATACCTTGTAAAGCAATGTGAAGACATTACCTCTTCAAAACTGTCCTATAGATCAGAACCAGTGCACTCAGACAACAAAATAGGAGTAACTATTGCAGTTGCTGTGATTAATTAAAATATCCAAGAGAATCTACAGACAAGTTTTAAGACAGCTCAGCAAGTTTGCCATATATGAGATCCAAACTAAAAAGAGTTATTGGATGCATAGTATTCTATTGACTATTTGGAATTAAAAGCACTTAAAACCCCCAAAAGTTACTGGAGATGATAGTTAGAAAAAGAAACCTCATAATAAGCAACACATAGCACCCAGGAACAAACCTATCATTATCTTTATAGAGAAATTGTTAAACTTTACTGAAAGTTTTGGAAAAATTCAAATAGGAATACAATGTTTATAATGAGAAAAATCAGCATATTTGCCCAATCTATAAATTTAGTATAATTTCAACTACAATTCTAGGAGGGCTATTCTGAAATTCATATGTAAGCATAAATTTTTTTTTTTTTTTTTTTTTTTTTTGTGAGACAGAGTCTCGCTCTGTCATCCAGGCTGGAGTGCAGTGGCTGGATCTTGGCTCACTGCGAGCTCCACCTCCCGGGTTCACGCCATTCTCCTGCCTCAGCCTCCCAAGTAGCTGGGACTACAGGCGCCCACCACCTCACCCGGCTAGTTTTTTGTATTTTTTAGTAGAGACAAGGTTTCACCGGGTTAGCCAGGATGGTCTCGATCTCCTGACCTCGTGATCCACCTGTCTCGGCCTCCCAAAGTGCTGGGATTACAGGCTTGAGCCACCGGGCCCGGCCTGTGGCCTGTAAGCATAAATTTTAAAGAAGTATGAGGAAGGAATTACAATATATCAGCAAGATTCCTGGTACAAGTATAAATTAATGATATTATCAGAATATATACAAAATAGCCTGAAAGCAGATGAGCATTCATATGGAAACTTAGTATGCAGCAGAATCAGTGTTACCTCCTAGTGGAAAAAAAATCAGCTATTCACAAAATGCTATTAAAACTATGGGCTATCCATATGGAAATAAAATTATATCTATGACTTCCATCACATAAATTTCAGATGGATTGAAGACAAATGTAAAACATTTGTAACGTGTAGAAGAAAGCAGTATCTTTAACCTCGATGTAGAGAAGGAGTTCGTAAAATACTTAAAAAGAGAAACTTATAAAAATTTAAGAACCCAGATACAAAATAGGCTTCTATAAACAGTGAATAAAGAAGATACTTGTGAGCCATATAATATCAATGGATTAATCTCCAGGATACATAAATAGATCACTGCAAAGGCTCCGCCATTCTAGAGGATTATAGGTGTGTTAGTCTAGGTTGGGGTTTCTCGTTCTAAGCTCTATTGTGATTTCAGGCTGGGTCATTGTTGGAGGACTGCTGTGTGCATTGCAGGATGTTTAACAACATCCTTGGCCTCTACCCACTAGTTGCCAGTATCACCACCCCTAATGTCTAAAATGTCTAACTAAAAATGTCTCTGGACGTTGCCAAATGGCCCCTGGTTGGGGGTGGGGGTGGGGGTGGGTGGCGTGGGGTGGAGGTGGGAGGGCAAATCACCCTGATTGAGAACCACTGCTCTAAATTCATGAGTGGAAATTGCAAATACCTTTATAAGGACCAGGCATGTAAAGGTAAATGAGTGACGTGTGTGAGAGACCTATGGGGACCCTGAAAATTCCTGCACCATCTCGAGGAGGGGGCATTTTTGTCAGGCAAGAATGCAGCCCAACTTTGCCATGTGTTCTGATTTTGCAAGGATCTGAAGCTAGATTTGTATGTCAGTGTGAGATCCTAATGCTCTTGAGGGTGACCTTTTTGCACAGAAAATATTTCACAGGCTGCTTTAGTTAAAGATATTTATTAATGCATTAAGTTTCAAAATTTAGAAGCCTTGTTCTGAACTTTTCAGTTTGACATTCAAATCTTATTCAATTTATAAATGTAGTAAATTTGTTACAGCTATTTAAGGGGGGGGTGGTTTACAATTTAAATTCCTGTAGAGGTTTTACTTGTTTATAAATTCATTATATTCTCTTTAATGGCTGACAAACCATTCCAGATACTGATAAATTCCCTAAATCTAAAAGTAAAAGAAAAAGAGGTGCTGGGGCAGGGCCGGGGCGGGGTGGGGGAATGGTGGGGGTGGGGGGTGCGGGCAGTGCAGTGGATAAGCTCTTAAGTATTCCAATACTGTTTGTAAACATAGCTTTCAATGTAAAACCAAAAGTCAAAGTTATTCAATTACATGTTATAAACTGGAGTCACAAGTCAGTCTGTTTCTTTAATAGGACAAAATTTCAACCTTTAGATACTTAAATATCAAATATGCACAAATTGTTCTTCAACAGAATTATCACTGCTATGGGTTTACTTTCATCATTGCTGTACTTCATGTCAAAACATTCCAGGATTAAAATATATTCAGCCTAGGAAAGAATTACCCCAATCTGAGACTAAGAAGTGTCCCCATACAATACCACAAGATTCCTGAGCCAAGCATAGAAGGAATTCTTGTCTAAACTGCAACTACTTTTGCACTGACCTAATAGTTAACTGCTTCAGCTGACTTTTGCTCTCAAGGGAGAGAAATGCCATCCAATTATATTGTACATATTACAAGGCTTTTTTTCGCTCCATGGTGTCATTTTTTTCAGGGAGAAACAAATGTATGTGTGAAGTGACTTCAGTTTACTATCCCTGGGTAGGTGATGAGGATGATTATTGAAGGATTTTAAGTAGGTATGTGCTGGTGGGGGCTGGGGTAGATGACATTCAAATTTGCATCTTAGAGTTCTGGCAATAATGTAGAGAAGGGACTATAGAAAGGTGAAAATTGATTCAGAAGGTGATTTGAATAGTTCGATGAGAGATTGTCCTAAACTGGGATGAGTGGCAATTAGAATAGTGACAATATGACAGTTAACAGACTTTAGGAAGCAGATTCAACAGAACTTAGTAACCGACACCATGAGATATTCTGTAAGGCATGAAAGGCACTATGAAGTTGGCCCACTTTGGGGCAAGAAAGGTAGCCTTTATACCCTTGTATCACTGGAAACTCTGAGCTTCCCCAGACGTCTGTGGTTGGGGTGGCTCTTATTGGCCAAGGGTAATTTTCTGGAAAAAAGATGCAGCTGTGAACGCTGAACAGCCAATACTCATGGCAGCTGGAGAGTGAGTACATCAGCCTGATGAAAGAGGAATCTGGGCAGACACCAGCAGCTTTTGCTACAGTAGTTGACGTTAAAATACAGTTCTTCTGAATTTCTTTATGTGGAATATGTACTGAAGTAGTGAAACTTAGATTAAAAAAAGAAAGGTTGCTAAAGGTACAAACCATACAAACTGTCAGATAGGAAAAATACATATAAGTAACTGCAAATATTGAAAGATTCAGCCTAGTTTCCTGATAAGAGTTCTATTGCATCATGTATATTAGTAACACTTTGATTTGATACATTTTGGGTACTAACAAGGATTGATCTGATCTGTCAGAGTTTTGAAGGTTAAGTAGAAATTGGTTTATTCTTCAAGGGCTAGATTTAAAAGATTCAATTTATTTTACAGTCTGGGACAACATTCTTCCCTTAAGGAAAAATTAGATTGAAGACAGAGAGTAGTGTTAAAAATAAATGTCACAGGAGAAAGCTCTCTTAATAGGGCTCCCTAGAGCCTAACAAAAGCAGAATCGGCTAGATGCTACCTCCTGTGGAATTACCATACTTTCATGGTACAACTCTGAATTTCAATGCACAGTATGCCAGACTTTCTGATGGCCTGTTTCACAAATAGCTATTGGCACCTTATCTTGATGTTTCGGAAACGGTTGCCCAAACCATTACACAATAATAAAATGTTAAGTCCAAATGCCTTATTTTTATTCGTAGCTCCTTCCTATTTGTGGAGATGAATTCCTACTCCACACCTGTACATTTTGCTTCTGAAGAGAAAAAGTAATCCATTTTGTATTTGCATCTAGTAAGATTTTAATGAGAGATTCTTTTCTTTCTGAAGGTGAGAGTGTGAAAAACCAAACTAATAGATAGATCCAGGGATCAGATTTTGGCTTTTTGGCAACCACAGAGAGAGGGAGAAATTATTTTCTAAGATTTATGTATGTATTTATTTATTTTGGTACAGCAAACACTTTAGCACACGTAATGTGTTAGGCACTGGGTTTTGGATGGTAATGCAAAGACTCATGGGCCTGGTGTCTATGCCCAGATAGCTCGTGCTTTAATGCAAAGACATGTACTTGGCAACTGAAAGGTAGTATGATAGAGAAGTAGAGAGTGTTTGGGATGAAAGCTTTCCAGACATTTATTTAACCCCTCCAAAAAACAGAATTGATTTCTTCCCCTTTGTACCCCCATAGCCTATAGTACTTCCTGTCTCTGGAGTCTCATTTTTCTCCTCTGCATGGAAGGATCAGGAAGAATTAGGCAAGAGAAATTAGTAGCAGAAGCAATATATTTGAAGTAGGTATCCTGCCTTGAGAGGCAAACTTCAGAGCAAAGGTGATGGTTCCTTTCTTTTGTGTCTAATATGGAGGCTGGTGCTGCTTACCATTTTGCCTAGGTATACAGGGGTATAAGTCGACTCTCTTTGGCTAAGAACTTCAATAAGGAGTCTGCCAGATAAAGTCATATATTTCCAGGATCTAGAAGCACATGTCTATCCACTAAGAATTCTAATTGGAACGTGTTTAATTTCATTCCAAAGAACTCACCCCAAAAAAGTCCTAAATCAAAGGCATAAACTAAAATATTTTTAATGACTTTCTAACAACTTACAATTTTCACTAGATATGTGCCCAGTGTATACTCTTTCTTTTCATTGTAACTATGGACTTCAGAGGAATACTATAAGCTCTGTAAAAGACTTTTCTCCCTTCTACCCAGTACCACAAGGCAGAGCATGGATTTATAATAGCAACTTTCTGAGGAAGAATAGACAATTGAATGTAGAATTTATGGTTGTCTAAGCCCCAAGAAAGAAGGGGAGATCCTCCCCATAGTTTACCCATAAAGTAGAAGTCAATAATGATTTTCCTTTTACCTCATAGAGTTGTGCAAAAATGGCTGACCAGAATCTACCAGCTTGTTCTTTCTCTATTAATGTGAAACGTTTATACTTATGCTATGGTGTTAATATTTGTCCCCTCCAAAAGTCATTTTGAAATTTAATTGCCATTGTAATGATATTAAGAGGTAAGACCTTTAAGAGGTGATGAGTCTGCGAGGCTTCATCTTCATGGGTGGGATTGGTGTTGCTATAAAAGGATGAGTTCAGCACCCTCTTGCTGTATCTCTCCATCTCATTTTTTGCCATGTGAGGACACAGCAAGAAGGTCCTTGTAAGATGCCAGCACCTTGATATTGGATTTCCTAACCTCCAGAACTCTGAGCTAATAAATTTCTGCTTATTATAAATTACTCAGTCTCAAGTATTCTTTTAGAGCAGCACAAAATGAACTAAGACAGCTTACATGGTCCCTTTCTAGACTTCAAACTTCAAACTGACTTCAGTAGATATTTTTGCTTATTTTTATGCCTGCTAAAACTGTTTTTGTGGCTTTAGAGTAAGATTTGCTCTTTGGTAGAACAACCCACCTTTTCCTTTCAGTCTTCTTGATTACTATACATTTATTTTTTTAAGATCAACTATAAATGTATTTAATGTTGAAATATATACTCTAAATATACTTTTAAAAAATAATATTGAGCATATCATCCAGGGATACAGTGTGTACTATTTGAGTCTCTTATTGGGCTAAAAAGGTCACAGAAGAACTCTCATTTTTCTTATTATTACACTGACATTTTATTTTAAAACAAATACTTGCTATTTTCCTTATGCTAGTAAGTTAGCACTGTTGAGTATGAAAATTTCATATTTTACTTTCTGAAGGCAAGAACAAACTATTACACTGTGAAAGATTTTAATCTCCTTGGCTTCTTGGAGGAAGAATAATACTTCTGAAATGGGAAGAGGGAGCTTTTAAAAGTAAAATTAGAAATGCCTCAGAGGATCTTGCTCTTTCAAAGGAAACACCGACTCTTTTTATAAAATAAAAAGCAAAAGATCTTTATTCTTGCTTGGAATACAATGACGGCTTCTTTATAGTTTTCCCCCCAGATTTAACCCTCTTTCAGTCTTTTGTCTACATTGTTCCCAAAGTAATCTTCCTAAAATGCAAATATGGACATGCCTCTGTACTACCCGACATTCTCACATGGTTCCCCTATTCAGGACAATATTCAGTTTTCTTAGCTTGCTGTGTAAACGCCAGGGACAGATTCTGGCTTTGTGGGGCTTGAAGCTTATACAGTTGGTGGGGGTGGGGGTGGGGGTGGGGGAGGCATAATTTTTAATAAGAAGAAATACAAAATTTTGAATTTGAAATCAGCTACAGTACTTTGGAAGGGAGCATGCAAGGAAAGCTCCCTGGAACATAAACTGCACTACTCTCTTGGTATATCTGCCTCTACTGGGGAATTGTTTACCATCTGAAATTAGGTGAGGTTACCAGATCAATGAATAATGACCAGGATAGGCTGGGCATGGTACCTCACATCGGTAAGCCCAGCATTTTGGGAGGCTGAGGCAGGCGGATTTCTTGAGCTAAGAAGTTCAAGACCAGCCTGGGTAACAACCAGTTAAGACCAACCAACTCTGTCTTAAATAAATACATAACAACCAAGATAAAGTAACTATCCAACAAGCTGACATTGATTATAGCCCAGAGATCTCTAACTAGAATTCAAGAGTTAAGGTGGCTGCATATAGCCAGGATGGTGCTTCCTATCAAGAAACAGACTTGCTGACCCTTTATTATAGCCACCATTAAAAGGAGAATATTATGCTCATAGTTTTAAGACTACATTGTTTTCATATAGGTTCAAGTTTGGCCCTTAAATCACCTAATTAAATAAAATTAATTAAATTACTTTCATGTGATTTGAGATTGCAACCCTCTACCCAGGCAGCAACTAACTTCCTGTATTAATCCTTTCTTATCTGGTTGAAACATTTATTTAACAATCTTCCTGCCTGGCTGAGCCACAATTCTTAATGATATTTTAATGGTGGCTGATTGGATTCTGTATCTTTTACACCTTTGTCTGGCTCTGCAGTCAATACCACTAAAATCATGCTAATGGCACTATGATTAACTCCTCATGCCAGACAAGGGGTCTTCCCCAGGTGAAACTGGAGAAGATTTAATGATAGGAATGCTACACATATTCTGTTGTCATTTCGGCCTACCCTATATAATCATCCTTTCTTCATACTATAAATTTTAATCCTCCCTTTTTTTTCTTCTATAGCCTCTTTTTGGAATTCCTTATTCTTTTATCTTTTGTGACTGTTCTCAAAGTACTTAGGTTGGGTCCTCCAAGAAGCAGAGGCCAAAATGGGATTAGATATGTAAAAATTTTATTAGGCTATTTGCCTGGGATGGAACATGGGAAGGGACCACAGTCAGATCTTGATGCAAGACTGTTCACAAGTGAAGAGTAAAGGGAAGCAAGGTTGGGTGAAAGTGCTCGCTCTGTGCTGCCATGCAGTCTAAGGGCCGCCACTTAAAGCTGGCAGCCTTCTGCGTCATCCTATATATGGGCTAGATCAATATTCTTAGGTTTGGAATCTGTTACCTCCAGAAACCAAAAAGGCTTTCAAAATGCTGTGCTTCCTTCCTTGTGTAGGAGATGCAAGATACAAGTTTGTCTTTTATTTTGGTAAGGTTGTCTCAGCAGGCCCCCAGTCGCTGAATCCCCAAAACTTAACTGAAGTGACTGCACCTGGCTCTTCGTTGGGTTAATTTCTCATCCTCTAGAGTGCATGCATCTTACCTTGACCTCCAGCATACTAATCACCTCTTGCTCCCATTCAATCAGCATCATGTCACAGATATAAGGGGCCAGTGTCATGTTCTTTTTTTTTTTGAGACGGAGTCTCGCTCTGTCGCCCAGGCTGGAGTGCAGTGGCCGCATCTCAGCTCACTGCAAGCTCCACCTCCTGGGTTTACGCCATTCTCCTGCCTCAGCCTCCCGAGTAGCTGGGACTACAGGCGCCCGCTACCACGCCCGGCTAGTTTTTTGGTACTTTTTTAGTAGAGACGGGGTTTCACTGTGTTAGCCAGGATGGTCTCGATCTCCCGATCTCGTGATCCGCCCGTCTCAGCCTCCCAAAGTGCTGGGATTACAGGCTTGAGCCACCACACCCGGCCTTACCAGTGTCATGTTCTATGGAATGTCCTGGAGGTCCAAATCTCTTTGAACTCTGTTATGACAGAGGACAGGACAGGTAACGTAGCTCTGAGGAAAACTTTAAATAGATATTGTTGTCTATTCCTGTGAATGCAAACTGTTTCTGATTCTCTTCCCTGATTGGGCTTAAATAGAATGCATTCACTAGATCAGCGCCTGCATAATGTGTATCTGAGGACATATTTGTTCTATCAAGGATACCACGCTGGGCACAATAGCTACAAACTAGGATACTTCTTGGTTGACTCTGTGATAGTCTACAGTCATTCTCCGGGAGCCATCTGGTTTTTGAAGCAGCCAAAGTAGCAAATTGAATAGAGATATGATAGGAACCACAATTCCTGCATCCTTCAGATCTTTAATGCTGTCACACATATTTGCCTTGCCTCTCCAGGTGATACTATATTGTTATTTGTTTACTGCTTTGGGATGGCAGTTTCAGAGGTTTCCATTTGGCTGTTCCCACTGTAATAGCTCTTACTCCACAGGCTAGAAACCTAGTGTGGGGATTACTTTACTTGCCAAATGTATCAGTTTTATTCATGCATTCAAGGACTCTGTTGTGATGAAACATAGTTGCTGTGGTGAGGGAGAGTTCTTCTCCTAAGGCCCCAACCCCTTCTTTAGCCTATGGGTTATAGATGTGAACGTTTGTCGGGGTCTGGGAACTGACCAAGCAAGCAATTGTGACATTGTTGGGCAGCCACCCAGCATCCTGCTCCTCCATTCTTGTCTTCATTTCATTGTAGTGTTAAGCAGCACCCTTGTAAACTGCCCATCTGTTTTGCCCCTAGAACTACGATGCTCTATTAACCATCTCCACAATTCCTTGTGGGTCAAGCAGCCTTGGCTGCCCCCAGTCATTATGGTAATTACAGCCTCCTGCCTTCTGATGATAAGTGCTGCCATCTGGCCTCTATTACGTCAAGGTCCCATCATCTTAATGATATTAATCAGGCCAGCTATGTGACTGCCTCTAGTATCATCATCCCTTGCCTCCAGAGGGAAACATCACAGAGTTCCTTAGTGGTGGTGGTGTTCCTCTCACCAATATATTCCCGATGGCCTTGGGGAATAATGGTGTGTTCTCTAGGCCCTTCTGAGGAACATAATCTTCTGGTGGGTTTTCTGGCCTTTGGTGTGTATCCATTCCACATGTCTGCTTTCCTCAGCCTCAACTCCTTCATCTACCCACTTCTAGGGCACCTTGAACATTCCCACTTTATTGAGAATTGGCTAGGCTTCGAGGAGCCACACCAGCTGTGAGTTTACCCATCCCCTGAGGTCCTTGCTAGGGTGTTAAATCCTGGGTCTTGAGAAAGTGCTCCCAAGTCAATGAATTCTTTTTATGCAGTTGTACTTTCTGGCCTCTTTGATCAAGCACTTCCAAAATCCACTTTCGGGAGGAATTCACTGATTCCTGCTCATATATGCCAGCTCATTCACACAATTCTTCAGGTATAAAGTCTCTTTCCTTCTTTATAAGGCACAGCACAGCCCCAGGTGGGTAACAGTGGGATTTAACCCTAGTTATTGGCCTGGAGCTAAGGAGAGGTAGTAGAGGTAGCCTTCCAGGGCATCATCTGTTGCCTTGTATGGGCAAGACTCCTGCTGTGCTGGGAGATGCTCCAGAAGTACTAGTTCTTACTAAGGAAGGGTGGGCTACCTCTGCACGCTTACAGGATCTGGAAGGTTGCAGAGTCAACCTCTTCAGAACATTCAGTCTCTTGTCTCAGAGTTCCAGGTTTTCTCCATCAGGGAACTGATGCTTACAAAATTGACTTGCCTTAGCTGAGCATTAAAATATCTCTGCCTGCTTCAGGGTAGTGAGACTTCTCAGGGCTTCAGGTTTAAGCATTACAGTGAGAAAGGAACATCATTTATGATAGCTTCTACTGTGTTGTATTGCTCATAAGCCTACTCAGCCTCAGGAGGAGGGAACAAAAATACCTTTTTTAAAAAACATGTGAAGGTTTGTTACATAGGTAAACACACGTCATGGGGGTTTATTGTACATTTTATTTCGTCACCCAAGTATTATTGTGATAACGCAATAGTTATCATTTATGTTTCTCTCCCTCCTCCCACCATCCACCCTCAAGTAGACCCCAGTGCCTGTTGTTTCCTTCTTTGTGTTCATAAGTTCTTATAATTTAGCTCCCACTTATAAGTGAGAGCATGCAGTATTTGGTTTTCTGTTCCTGTGTTAGTTTGCTAAAGATGATAGCCTCTAGCTCCATCCATATTCCTGCAAAAGACATGATCTTGTTCTTTTTTATGGCCACATAGTTTTTCATGGTGTATATGTACCACATTTTCTCATCTAATTTGTCCTCGAAGGGCATTTAGGTTGATCCCATGTCTTCGCTATTGCGAATAGTGCTGCAATGAATATTTGTGTGCATCTGTTTTTATGGTAGATATGTTCCCGTGGCTCCACTAACTCACCAGCATCTGTTACTTTTTGACTTTTTAATAATAGCCATTCTGACTGGTGTGAGATTGGTATCTCATTGTGGTTTTGATTTGCATTTCTGCTTCAGCCCCCTGTCACCTTAGACACTTCAAAGCCTGAAGGCTGGAATGGCTAAGTTATCCAAACAGCAAAGATGATGGCCTGCTCCTCCGTCTGGGAGCTCCATCCCAGGGAGATTACAAATCTCTTTCAGCTGGAGAACACCAACAGGGTTGGCTAGAGGCCCTGGTTGGGAGGTCCCACACAGTGAGGAGGAATGGGATTGGGGACTCGCTTAAAGAAGCAGTCTGGCCATGTTTTGGTACAGCAGCTGTGCTGTGCTGGGGGATCCCTTCGGCCCCTGGTCTGCTCAGACACTGCAATGCCCAAAAGCGGAAACAGCTAAGTCTCCCAAACAGCAAAGATAGCAGCCCACTCTTCCCTTTGGGAGCACTGTCCCAAGGAGAATTCAACATTCTGTTGGCTGGAGAACACCAGTGGGGGTGGCTGGAGGCCCCAGTTGGGAGGTCCCACCCTGTGAGGAGGAACAGGATCAGACACCCACTTAAAGCAGTCATCTGGTTACATTTTGGTAGAGCAGCTGTGCTTTGCTGGGGGATCCCTTCCACCCCCAGTCGGTTCAGACTCTTCAAAGCCTGAAGGCTGGAATGGCTAAGGCACCCGAACAGCAATGATGGAGGCCCACCTCTCCCCGCAGGAGCTCCTTCTCAGGAAGGTGCAATACTGCTACTGGTGGGTGGCTGAAATTCCAAGACAGTGGGTCTGATTTTCTGAGGCGTGATGGAAGTGCAACCTGCAGGCTGTTACTGCTCAGCCCTCTGGATTCAGCCTTTCCTCCTGTATGTACAGGGGTCTACCCTCCCATTTTGCCAGAGCTGTAGCTACTTTTGCCAGAAAGTCTGAGTATTTAAGGCTCCAGGGTCTCCACACATGCCTGAGCGACTGCTCCAAGATTCCACATAGCTTTGCGTGTCAGACTGAAGGCCCTGGTGAGGTGGGCTCACAAAGCGATCTCCTAATCCAAGGGTTGCAAGGATCCATGGGAGAAGTGTGGTTTCCCAGGGTTGCACATTTACTCAACACCTCACTGGGCAGAGGCGGTTCCCCTGACTCCATGTTGCTCCCAGGTCCTGTCTTGCTTTTCTTTATTTTCCATAGGTCAAATTGTTTTCTTGATTAGTCCCAATGCAAGTACCTGAATGTTTCAGTTGAAGGTGTTGTATTTTCTCGCCCCTTCCATTTCTCTCCGTGAGAGGTACACACATTAGCTGCTTCTAGCTGACCATCTTGGCCACTCCCTACTCCCCTTTTGATGGAAGGAATACCAAATAATTTCGTGGTCATTTTTTTTCTAAGCTAGCACAACCAGCCGACAGGCTTCCTGTAAGGAAGGTTTAGAAAACCTGCAGCTTGATTGGTTGCTTCTCAGCTCTCCTTCCATTGCTAGCTTCCTGGATTTATACTCATCATAACCATCTTCAACTTATATTGAAGATACAATATTATTGTATTGTATTGCCTATTTACTTCTGTTTCAGTCTTCCTTCTTTCCCTGTGCCTGGTACACAGGTGCTTAATAAGCACTCAATTGACTGTTCTTCTCTTAAATCTACTTTGGACACAAAATTAACATATATAATAGTGTATAAGGTAGAAAAATAAAATCTAAAGTTCATGTGGCCCAAATCATATCAACAGAGCTAGGTTTTCTTGGATCTCTCATCTATTATAAATTAAATCCAGGTTAATGAAATCCAGGAATTATCCAAATAACAAATTATAGGGAGCTGTTTCAGGATTCTTTCTTTTTCTGAGGTGGTTGATAAACATTTCAACAACAATCTGACATATAATTCCAAAATAACAAAACCTAAACTTACCTCCAGAAATGGCCTTTCTGAACTGGGAATTAGGGAACTGAATTCTTACCCAAAAGCAATTAAATGCCCTTGAATAGGTAAATTATGACTTCATAAGGGTGTTCTCAGTGCAATCAAGAGCCATGTGTTTAGCACGGTAAGAGAACTGTAGGAGAGTTGGGAAGAATGACAACACTTTGTCCTGAAGGATGTTCAGAAAAATTATTTCGCCTTTTACTAGTCATATCTCTCTCTAAAAATCTTGCCAAAATGTAAATGAATATTGAATTATAAAATAGATTAAAGTATTTAATTTCTGTCTGCACAATGGTTAAAATGCAAAGTAACAAAAGAAACAAAGGAAAATGAATGAAACTAAAGCAAAATACATCTTATGGCTTTGTATCAAATTACCCTTGAGTTTGTTTAATCTCCATATGATTTATACATGAAGAGCTACTAATTTGTGATATTGTTTGGAGAACTCAGAGGTATCAGAATGAAACCAGTTTTTCCAAACTAAAATGAGTTGGGAAGATAAGAAAATCCACCATTTAAAATAAATTGGCTCAGGGACTAGCTAAAACTCAGGACAAAGCTATATCACAATGAAATCCTTATTGGAGACTTAGCTTTGACCTATCAGTAAATACAAAATTCTCGTTTTAGTCCTTTGCAGCAATAGATATCATTTATTTATCAAGTTGATTTTGCTGTGACAGTTTGCATAATTCAATAATTTAAGAAATTTACACAATTTTAAAGACAAAACAAGGATGTATTAAAATTAGAAAAACCGATTTTCTACCAATCCATGTTTTTCATAATTGATTTAATACAACAATAGGTTGGCCTTCAATTGCGCAGAATCTAATTATTGGATTTAGTGCTGTAATTCTTGAAGACTGGTGGGATTATACCTTTATCTTCCTCGTGTTCTCCTTGTTTTTGTAGTCAGACTAGAACAGAGCCAAGTGGCTTGCTATCTCTATTATCTTCCTATCTCACTTCTAGCAGGCCTAATCAAAGAGAGAATATATATGTGGAGATGGGAGATAATAGCTCTTTTACGTTGCTTTAGCATAAATTCTAGTGGATTGAAAGCTTAAAATAATATTGAAAAGTATTATGACTCCAGAAAGCATCTGGTTGGGTAGCTATATCCCAGCTAGGGGTCAATTCTAAGAATTATGGAGAGAGGGGAAGCAGGGCAACTATGTCAGACATCAATTAAGGCTACAAAAATAAAGGTTTTTTTTGTTGTTGTTTGAGAAACTTACTGAATTTGCCCGTCTTAGAGAACACAATCATTCAATGTATATTCAGAAATACATGTATTTTGTGATACCTATTTATCCTTGGTAGTTTCTAGCTATGAAACCCATGTCATTAATTGAGAATTAATCCTTTTAGGGACCAAATTTAACATTTGATGGGAATCTTCTCAAACACATGGTGTAAGTGATCCTGGTCCATTGAAAACCGGTTCATCAAACAGCAGTTGTGCTGCTACGCAGATGCCCGTCCTCCACCAACAAGGACCTTCTGACTTAGGTGTTTGGATGGAGGCTGTACGTCTGTATGTTTTAAATTTCTGCCATTGACTGTGAAATGCAGCTAGGAGTTATCCTCTAAGGAAAGTCACTGCTCGTAGCTTGCATCTTGTTGCTATGGATAAGAATTCAGAACCACCTTATTTCTATTGCACAAGCTACTGCTTGTCAGATTAACTACACTTCCCTGTGATATTTTGCAATGTGAATTTTGCTCCCATAGTTTTCACTTCATTCCATTCATCCTGGGCTTCGACTTCCTATTCATACTGTTCTACCTTACAGTAAAGATTTTTCTCGTTTATGAAGAGAAAATAAAATCAAAATTAAGCAGTTCTACCTTCTTTCACTTGATGACTTTTAAAACATATTTTTCAAGTAGTAAAGTCTATTCTGTCTTTATTGCTGTCTTTTTCTGCAAAGCTAGTTTCAACTTCCTGATGCAAATCTTTATTGTTTTTTGTTATATCCTGCTCCCTGAAACTATAATCTGAATAGCTGAATTTGTTTACATGTTTCTCTTTTTTCTTTCCTCTGTTACCTGCTAAGTGATTCAGGTGCCAGAGTTTAGTTTGAGCCTCCATCAGGACAGAACTGTCTTTCACAATAATAGACTATCTGGCATTTCAATGTTCTGAATGTTTTGAAATAAACCTTTCTTATATCTGGCACATTTTTCATAATGTGCTTGACATTCTTTTCTTTGGTTATAATAGATTGTGAGGTGTTTTCACTTTCTCCCAAAGTTTCTATTACTTCTACTTTGAAAAGCATTAATTTATGTTGGTCAGAGTGGAATTAATTCAAGGGGAACAAATGCTTTCTCCCAAAAAAGCAGCTTCTTAAAAATCTTGCTTTGTCCTTTTCTAAAGGATTTGCCAGGCAAATCAAGAATTTTAGAGTATATTCTCTTTTCTTGATAGTCCCTCTATACAAACATTTCTATATCAATAGTCAGCTCAGACAAGGTTTTATGTAAATAGAATTTTTAATTAGTTTTTATAATAGAAAAAAAATTGGAATCATCTAATGTGTCCAGTGGTCCATAGTCAATATTTAACAGTATATATGGGTGCTAATTTAGGCAACATTGAAAAAGGTGTTTTGAGATATGACATGGAAAAATACTTATGTAATACAAAAGTAGATCTTAAAATTGTATAAAAAACGTGTTCTAAAAATATATGCATACAAAAATCAAACTTTTTAAAAGTTATTTTATTATGATTATTGCATTATGGTTTTCTTTTTTAATTTTCTTAAGTTTCTATTGTCATATACTATTGTAAAAATAAGGAAAATTTATTAGATCATTTTTATCACATACACATTCTGTAGTTGCACCAGACCAATCTGCTTCAACTTTTATGTAACAAAGTTGTAAATTATTTTTCGGTTGCCATGAACTCTTAGGTCACATAACCTTAGGTTGTATGCCCAGATGAACCAAATGTGCAACCACAGGGGAAACCTAAGTGCGTAAAGAGTGGGAACTGAATTAAGAAGCTGACATTGCATAACAAGATCTAGGATCCAATCAGATAGAGCTCTGGAATCATTCCATCACAGGATCCAGTCAAATCATGCCTCCTGGCATCACCTGATTGCAAGACCCAATCAGGTCACAGCTCATTATCCTATGCTTATAAAACTTGACCCAGCCCCCAGCTTGGGGGAACATTGCTTTGAAAATTATCACCAGTGTTCTCCTTACTTATTACAAGTCATAAAATCCCCTTGCTAAATCTTCCATCATTGTGGTCATTGGGTTGATACCTGCTAAGTGTCCAAACCCACCCACTATGTAGGTAACAAAATTCTGGTGACCCAGATGGAATTGGGACACAGGTCCTGACCCTAAATTCCTCAAAGGCTCCTTACGAATGAAACAGTAGGCAGAGGCAGCTTGCCTGGACTAACCGACTTACGCTGCCTGAGAGGGGTTGGGTGCCATTCTCACGGGCCTCCAGCTTGGTGTCCTGCCCACTGGATTGTCACTAGGACCTACCCTGATGGATCACTGGGACATTTTGTTTGACATTCCTTTGGGGAAGTAAGTGAACTTTGCCCTGTGGGCTGACTAGAAGGGTAATTCTCTGCATGTAGCAGCAAGATCTTTGGACCAAGCACAGCACACCTCTGATTGTGTTTCTCTCCCTGGCTGCTTTGTGATCTGGGGGACTGAGAGACACCCCTGTCCTGATAAGGGCAATCTGGAGCTAGATAGCTGACTGTGGGACTAGTTTTAGGAATTAGTTGTGTTGAGAGACAGGTTTTCATAGGAGGTGGAAGGGCTTGGTCTCCCTGAGCACCCTGTTTGCCATAACCTGAATCATCTACCAGAAGCTGGAGCTTTGGCATTTGATGCAAAAAAAAAAAAAAAAAAAGAAAAGAAAAAAAAAGGCCAGATGTGGTGGCTCATGCCTGTAATCCTAGCACTTTGGGAGGCTGAGTTGGATGGATCACCTGGGGTCAGGAGTTCGAGACCAGCCTGGCCAACATGGCAAAACCCCATCTCTACTTAAAATACAAAAATTCGCTGGGCGTGGTGGTGGGTGCCTGTAATCTCAGCTACTAGGGAGGCTGAGGCCAGAGAATTGCTTAAACCCGGGAGGTGGAGGTTACAGTGAGCCAGGATGGTGCCATTGCACTCCAGCCTAGGCGACAGAGCGAGACTCTGTTTCAAAAAAAAAAAGTTGAACCCAGAGTGAGCCAAGAGTTGTGGGATCTGTGTCACCACCAATCCTGCCTCTAAGCCTCTGGCAGCTTGCACTAGACATTGAATAGGGATCCTAGGAAATGGGGAACGTTGTAGCAGGACTCTAGCAGCACAAGTCATACAAGTAAACTACAAAAAGTAGAAGGGTGATTGGTAATGCTGATATCTCAATTGGTCAAGATTGCTTTTAAGGCATTTAACATCTGTGACCAAGTCCAAGAAGGGCAAAAACAACTCGAGATGAGACAACAAGCTATGCTGCTTACCACAGTTCTTAATTGCAACCAGCCAGCACACAAGGCATTTACTGGAAAAGACAAACAGCCATGGGTAAGACCCCCTAAGGTCCTCACTGCCTAGCCAAAAGGGCTACCCACCCTTGAGGCCACAGCAATGTGCATATTGTAAACTAGAAACAATTAGAAGCAATTAGAAACAGGAGTGTTCTAACGGTCTGGGGGAGGATAGAAGAGGGAGAAATAATGAGACCCTGAGGGTGGGGGGCTCCTCTACAATCTAGGAATCCTGGGTAACAATTGCTATGGGAAAGAGACTCATGGGCTTTCTGACACTAGAGCTAAACTTCTTCCATTAGTCTCCCCTTCCTGCTGCTCTGCCTCTTTGCTACCCTATTCTCTCTAAAATTTGATGAAGGGCTTCAGCCATGTGGGATAGATGAATTTCAGCTAAAATTGCTAGTCTGACAGAGGCACAGTTTGAATCTAACTGTCCTTTTAAGTAGTGAGTTGTACCTAACCCATGGTTAAAGTTTTAAAAAATTAATGCTACAAGATCATTATTTACATCTGGTGGTATGTACAGGTCTAACTGTATTTGTCTATGGTACCAAATTGGCATATAAAAAAATAAGTACTTCTAAACTAAGCAAATAAAAGTCAATGCTTTTCAAATTCACATGCCTGAGTAATCATTTAGAGAATAAAACCAGTCTTAAGTCTTAATAAAACTGTTGGTTTGATGGGGATGTTTGTCTTTTGAAATTTAACTTTAAGGTTCTTACTTTCCTGACACTTACCTGATATGCAGTTATATAAGGTAATTAACAGATAATTTGCAATGATGACTAGCTTTGTCTAATGTGTCAGTTCTTGTAAGTAATCTAGGTAAACTGCTAAAAACAAATTAGGTAAAGGTAAATGGGATAAATATCTATAAATAAATTTTTTATGTAATTTGAAATCCTAAATTAAATAATGGATAATCATTGAATCTGTGGCTCAGTTCCAAATTAGACAAAAACCGGAACAAATTGCTGATTGGCTTCTTATATTTGATAGAAAGACTGATGTGATTTGACTATGTCCCCACCCAAATCTTATCTTTAGTAGTTCCAATAATCCCCACATGTCACAGAAGGACCCAGTGTGAGGTGATTGAATCATGGGGGCAGTTACCCTCATACTGTTCTTGTGACAGTGAGTGAGTTCTTATGAGATCTGATGGTTTTATAAGGGGCTTTCCCTGCTTTTGCTTGGCACTTCTCCTTGCTGCTGCCCTGTGAAGAAGGATATGTTTTCTTCCCATTCTGCCATGATTGTAAGTTTCCCCAGGCCTCCCTAGCCATGCTGAACTGTAAGTCAATTAAATCTCTTTCCTTTATAAATTATCCAGTCTCAGGTATGTCTTTATTAGCAGCATGAAAATAGACTAATACAGTGAATTGCTACTGGTAGGGTGCTGCTGTAAAGATACCTGAAAATGTGGAAGTGATTTTGGAACTGGATAATAGGCAGAGATTGAAACAGTTTGGAGGGCTCAGAAGAATATAGGAAAATGTGGGAAAGTTTGAAACTTCCTATAGACTTGAAGAGCTCAAAAGACAGGAAGATGTGTGGAAGCTTGGAACTTCCTAGAGACTTGTTGAATGGCTTTGACCAAACAATGAAATCCAGCCTGAGGTGGTCTTAGATGGAGATGAGGAACTTGTTGGGAACTGGAATAAAGGTGAAAGCTATGTTTTAGCAAAGAGATTGGCAGCATTTTACCCCTGTCCTAGAGATTTTTGGAACTTTGAACTTGAGAGAGATGATTTAGAGTACCTAGTGGAAGAAATTTCTAAGCAGCAAAGTGTTCAAGAGGAAGCAGTGCATAGAAGTTTGGAAAATGTGCAGCCTGATGATGCAATAGAAAAGAAAACCCCATTTTCAGGGGAGAAATTCAAGCCTGCTGTGGAAATTTGCATGACTAACAGGGAGCTGAATGTTAATCACCAAGGCAATGGGGAAAATGTCTCTAGGACATGTCAGAGGCCTTTGATGCAGTCCCTCCCACCACAGGCCCAGAAGCCTAGGAGGAAAAAATGGTTTCCTGGGCCAGACCCAGGGTCCCCTGCTGCGTGCAGCCTAGAGACTTGGTGCCCTGCATCCCAGCTGCTCCACCCATGGCTATAAGGGGCCAAGGTAGAGTTCAGGCTGTAGCTTCAGAGGGTGCAAGCTCCAAGCCTTGGCAGCTTCCATGTGGTGTTGAGCCTACAAGTGCACAGAAGTCAAAAATTGAAGTTTGGGAACCTCTGCCTAGATTTCAGAGGATGTATGGAAATGCCTGGATGTCCAGGCAGAAGTTTGCTGCGGGGGCAGGGCCCTCACACGGACCCTTTTCTAGGGGCAGTGCAGAAGGGAAAAGTGGGATTGGAGCCCCCATACAGAGTCCTCAATGGGGTACTGCCTAGTGGAGCTATGAGAAGAGGGTGACTATCCTCCAGACCCCAGAGTGGTAGATCTACTGACAGTTTGCACTGTATGCCTGGAAAAGCTGCAGACGCTCAACACCAGCCTGTGAAAGCAGCTGGGAGTGGGGGCTACCCCATGCAAAGCCACAGGGTGGAACTGCCCAAGGCCGTGGGAGCCCACCTCTTATATCAGTGTACCCTGGATGTAATGCTATCAAAGGAGATAATTTTGGAACTTTAAGGTTTAATGACTGCCCAGCTGGATTTTGGACTTGCCTAGAGCCTGTAGCCTCTTTGTTTCAGCCATTTTCTCCCATTGGAATGGGTGTATTTACCCAATGCCTGTACCCCCATTGCGTCTAGGAGGTAACTAACTTGCTTTTGATTTTACAGGCTCATAGGCAGAAGGGACTTGTGTTGTCTCAGATGAGACTTTGGACTTAGACTCTTGGGTTAATGGTAAAATGAATTAAGACTTTGGGGTACTGTTGGAAGGGCATGATTGTGTTTTGTAACATGAGGACATGAGATTTGGGAGGGGGCAGGGGCAGAATGATATGGTTTGGCTGTGTCCTCACCCAAATCTCATATTGAATTGTAGTTCCCATAATCCTCATGTGTTGTGGGAGGGACCTGGTGGGAGGCAATTGAACCATGGGGTTGGTTACCTTCATGCTATTCTCTTAATAGTGAGTGAGTTCTCATGAGATCTGATGGTTTTATAAGGGGCTTCCCCAGCTTTTGTGCAGCACTTCTCCTGCTGCCACCATGTGAATAAGGATGCATTTGCTTCCCCTTCTGCCATGCTTCTAAGTTTCCTCAGGCGTTTCCAGACATGCTGAACTTGAGTCAATTAAACCTCTTTCCTTTATAAATTACCCAGTCTCAAGTATGTCTTTATTAGCAGAGTGAGAACAAACTAACACAAAGACTAAATATGTTTGGGTCTATAAATATGCATAAAAATTACGTTAAAGGAAAACATGTTTTTCTAAAAATCATAAAATGTTTTTTGTGTGTGAAATACTAATATCTTAGAGACAATTGAAGTTTTTGTGCTTACTGTGTTTTTAATAAAATTTAGGAATACTGAGAGTTTAAAAAAATTCTAACTAATTTATGATTCTATGTATGAGGTATGCCAAAAGTAAGATGTGTTATTAATAAGAAAAAATTATGAGAAAGACATAAAATGTGTTCTTTATTGAGAAAAAGAGTAATTTTGTCTTATTTGGAAGTTATTTAAAGGGAGGTCTAAAATATGGATTTAGGAAGAAATTAGAAACAAGATAGAAGGGAGCCAGCAAATAGGAGAGAGAGAGAGAGATGTGAAGAAAGTTATAAATGTGAAGATGTATAGTTTGTATGAGGAAGAATCATATGTAGTAAATCTTTGTCCTAGTGTGAAATGACTCATTATTGAAGAAAGATAAAGTATAAGACAAGGCAGAAAGTCCAAGCATATTGTTGACCATGTGAGTAAGTAGTGATAAGGTTTATAAAAAGGAAGTTTCTGAAAGAAATTTGAGGTTTGATTAAATTGACTGTAAGTAAAACAATTATTTATAACATTCTTTCTAAAGAATGAACTTTGATGTTAAAACACACTGATACAGAACTTAAAATTTTGGTCCCCCTATATTAAAACAGGGGTTTCTTAAAATATTGGTTTGTTCTTAATAAGACTGGAAGAGGTTTTAATTTTTAATTCTGAAATTTGTTTCTTTAATAGCCTTTCTCTGAATTATGAATTCGTTTCTATTTCTGTCACATTCCTTCCTGAGAACTGTCTAGTTTCCCTGGTTTCAGATTTATCTTAAAGTTCTTAGAAAAGCAATGTTTTACTCCAGTATAACTTGATTTTGTATTAGTGTTTTCTTAATGTGTCTGAATTGTTTCCTGTAACCAGAACTTCTAGGCAGTTACTAAATTTATTTCCCTGCTCAAGGTTACTGCCTAAAAAGCAAAGATTGTTTAGGAAAACTGAGCTTTAAAAGGGTTAAGGTTTTTACATAATTACCTGTATTCTATAGAAGTCTTTTGATTGTCACTCTGGTTCAATGAGTAACTATTATTTAGGAGCAACCTATGATTCTGTTGAAGGAAGTACTTTGATTCTTTTTTTTTTTTTTTTTTTTTTACATCTTTGGCAGATTTTCCAGGATCCAAATCTGAATTCAAGCCTCTTAGCCTAAAATTAACTTTGAGATTTTTCCAGGTGGGCCCCCGGAGAGCCTCAAAGAGTATATTTCTCACCTTGTGGAGGTTTTAAATGATGAGACTTATTTGGTAAATAATATGGGAAGTGTTGTCAAATAAGGAATGATGCTTAACTTCAAGTTATATTTATGTAAGTGTGTTATTAAGAGGTGTGAAATTGTATGAGATTCCTAAAATACTGATATGCCAAGATACATGTCATAATTATGATTATGGTTTTGGATGGTTGAATGCCAAAGAAATACGTAAATTTCCTTGTCAATTGTAAATTCTCATCAGATTTCTGAATATGCCTGTTCTAGGTTTTTGTTATCCACAGTTTATTATTTTAAATTCTTCTCTGGAAGCATTTGCAATTGGCTGTAGTCCAAAATTGCCAAATAAGATTGAGCAGAACAAAATTAATGACATGAAATTAAGTAATTGATAAGGATAATGTTTTATGACTTAAATGTTTTATTTTTCAGATTCAAGGAAATTTTTTGTCATAAGCTTTCTATAGTTTGCAATAATCAGATAAAGTATCCTTTGTGAATAATGGTGGAAGCATTTTTTTTTCTATTTGATTTCTGGACTCCTATAAAATTCAGAAACTTTTTGTGAGTATTCTTACTTTTATTTAGTAAGTCCAGTAAAAAAAAAAAATCTCTCTTTGTAAGCAGGATACAATTGGAAACATTGGTTATATTACTAAAGTTTGGACTGAAATGTCACATTTTAAAATGTACATGAAATGCCTGGTTTCATGAGTTCCAGCTTTACAGTGAGTGAATGAAAACTGTCACTTCCTAGCAGGCCCAAGAACCTTAAGACGGTAAGTAAAATCTGAAGCTTGCCTTGATTTGGATTTCTAGTTGCAAGAGGTCCTAAATCTGAGATTTCCTATATGATCAATGTGGAGAGAAAGAGTTATGTTTCTAAGGAAAGCAAAAGTACATTTGTTACTAGATTGTAACCCTGTGCATTGTGTTCAAGTCCTTGTTATCTGCCTGTAGACTGGACTAGATCCTGAATTCTCCTCAGTTCCCCTAATATTTGGTTTTAACTAATTCCTGATGAACTCCCCCAGCCCTCTTCCCTCAGTCCAGGCTAGGAATGCTCTAGGGACGTTCAGGGGATTTCTCCTTCTTAAATCTGACCAACTAGAGGAATTAGATTTCAGAATTGGCGACAAGCTAGACTCAGGATACTAGGGTCTCCCCGTCTCAAAGCAGTTGATGCTGTCCCTTCCTTTGTAAAAGCCACAGAGAAGATATTTATGGGCCACCCCTGACTGTCTACATTCCATGCCCTGTCGAGGCACTCCTCAATTTACATCACAAGCTGTCAAGCAAACTATGCAGATCTCTTTCTATCCTCACTTCACCTTACCAGCATCCAATGTAACTTGCTTAATCTTACCACTTTATTTAACTTTCCTCATGCCCACTCTGCCCAACAAGCAGAACTGCATGCTCTTACCAGTGCATGTCTTTTAGCCAAAAGTTAAAGGCCAGTATCAACAGACCACATCCATGGCAGTAGCTAAGACCCTATTGGAAAAATTATACCAACCTGGTATAATTCTTGAGAGCTTCCTAGTGACTAAGAAACTTATTTTACAGGGCAAATTATTCAAATGTTTCAAAATTTGGCCAATTTATCAACATCTCCATTGTGCTTACCACCCCCAGTCCTCTGGACTAGAGAAATAGACCAATGGACCAATGGAATAATAAAGCCCTATTGGTGAATATCTGTGCAGCATTCAGCATGCCATGGCTAAAAGAAGGAGACCCTTTCTTTAGTTTTCCTTAACCCATGCAAACATTCTTGGAAACCTGCTAGGCCCACATTTGCTTCTCCCAAAAAGGGGGAAATAATACTTAAGTTATCCTCACCAGGAGATTTGGCCATAGAAATAGCTCTCACCCAAGTTCCTATCTATTCAGTTGATCTCACCAATGTTACCCACCCTGCTCTCCAAGAGCTACATGAGAGTTTGGGGGCAAAATCCAACACCAACGATAACCCTGCAGATTATAATTGGGGCCACTTTCAAGGATGCGATTTACCCAGAGGGGTTAACTCTAGTGAAGGAGCTAGACTAGGAAGGCTTCTGGGGTCCTGGTTTGTACTGGGTTGTGTTTGCAATGGATATATGGTCACAAAGCTTTCCTGCACTGTTAATAGGGTTTCCCACTTCACCACCCAAGCCATCAGGACACAGTGGAGGTCTCTAGACAACCACATTGCTGTCGACTATCACCTCACTGCACAGGGTGGTGTTTGTGCTGCCGCTAACACTTGCTGCTGTACCTGGGTAAATATTTCCAGTCCGGTTTAATTGGGAACATCTAAGGCCTACAGCGAGCAAAATCTCTGAAAGGGACACCTTCAGGGAGCCTCCTAGCTGAACCTGGTGGGTACAATTTCCAGTGTTGAGATATTTTCAGAGGATTTCTCCCAGTATAGGATTTCTTCTGTGTTTCACCCTACACGTCTTAATGATTCCCCTTATATTTGAGCTAAGCATTTAGCGCCTCTTTAAAATTGTTCTAGCCTGTTTTAACAGATGTCTGTAATAGACCCCCGCCAGGATCTTGCTCATGCAATCTTTGAGACTTTAAATTCACTCCAGCTGGAAATCAGAACAGCTCAAGAGACTTTGGTTCAAATTTAATAGGTACCTTAGTGCCTCTCATAAGTAAGTGAGTCTAGTTGCTCCATTGGCCACTGCCCCGCGTCTAGGGTCCCTGATGGACCTGAAGCAGGTAGCCAACTACTTCTGCACTGTCACAGAATGCAATGTGGTCCACCAACAGGTTTAAGCCAATTCTTCAAGATGGATCCTGAGTGGCTAACTGGGCCTCCATTTAAAATAGAGCAAAGCAGCCATTTGCCAAGTAGGGGTGACATACATGCTCTGAGTTCCTGGAAAGCCTGCAGCATTGAACTTTGAGGCTTTCAGGATTCACACAAACCAGTCAATTAAAGCTCACGGAGTTAGCTATCAGGGCTCAGCTGTATTGACCAATCAGAACTAAGTTAGTTTCAAGTTTCAACCCTATATTTGCATAGAGAGTCTTGATTTGGAATCTGGGTGGAAACTTTTGCTGTAAGACTTAGGGTTCTCTTTGTTCTCTGGAACTGGTAATGTTGTTAACTCTTTATGCCTTTACCTACAACCAGATCAAAACAACATCTGAAATGTAACTCTGATACCAGGGCACGAAACAATTACGTTCCTCTGACCGAGGTCTATACCCTTCATCAGCAGGAAGTGGCTAAAGTAGTCGTAGCTCATGTTCCCTCAAGATTGAGGAATGGATATAAAAAGGGGGGGATGTGTAGCTGCACCAAACCAGTCTGGTTCAACTTTCATGTAACAATGTTGTAAGTTGTTTTTCAGTTGCCATGGACCCTTAGGTCAATCAACCCGAACTTGCCCAGATGAACCAAGTATGTAACCACAGGAGGAACCTCTAAGTACTTGGACCAAGGAGTGGGAACTAAATTAATAAGCAGATCCAGGATCCAAACAGATCAAGCTTTTGCATCACCCCATGGCAGGATCCAGTCAGATCATACCTCCAGGAGAATCCAGTCAGATCATACCTCCTGGCATCACCTCATTACAGGATCCAGTCAGGTCATAGCTCATTACCTATGCTTATAAAACCTGATCCAGCCCCCAGTTTGGGGAAACACTGCTTTGGGGACTAATGCCCAGTGTTCTCCTTACTTGTTACAAGCAATAAAATCCCCTGATGCCCGCTAAGCGACCAAAACTCCTCCTTGTGTGGGTCCTAGGCCTAGCTGAGTTTCTCATTTTTACACCTTGTCCTAGAATCTGTTTAATAATCACTTCTCAGATATAACATAGAGAACACAGGAAACAGTTGTGTGCTAAGTAATTGTTTTGATTCTCTCTCCTTCACGACAGCTAGCATTTAAGAACTTACTATGTGTGAGGCATAGTGCCAAGGTTCAAAGTACAGTGTTTTATGTATCTAATTTAGATATTGCCTTGTTTAAGCCTTAAAAGAAATCTTGTGCTTTGTAAATGAGGACACTGAAGCTCAGATTGCCCAAGGTCACACAGCTGATATGTGGTGGGATGTATTTGACACAAGGTCTCTAATGACAAAGCCATAATCTTTCTGCTACAAAGTGAACATTACCATACTTCTTCCATACCACAGTGCTTGGCTAATATAGCAGCCCCTAACAGAATTATTTATGTAGTAATTATACAAATTAGACAAATAGTTATACAAATAAATCTCCATTCCCCAGCCCTTCAGTGAAATTCTTTTATTGAATTAAACTGAATTTTGAGGCAATTTAGATTCACATGCAGTTATAAGAACAATACAAAGAGATCAGATATACCCTTTACCCAGTATACCCCAATGGTAACATCTTGCAAAACTATTGTAGTACAATATTGTCACTATGTTGTTGACATTGATACAGTCAAAATACAAACATTTCCATCACCACAAGGATCCCCCATGCTGACCTTTTGCAGCCACATCCACCTTCTTGCCCATACCACTTAACCTCTGGCAACTACCAAGCTGTTCTCTATTTGTATAATCTATCATTTAAAAAATGTTAAGTGAATAGACTCACACAGTATGCAACCTTTGGGGATTGGCTTTTTAAACTTAACCTAATTCTCTGGAGATTCATCCAAGTTGCTGTAGACAGCAATAATTGATTCATTTTTACTGCTGCGTAGTATTTTATGGCGTGGAAGTGCTGCAGTTTATGTAACCATTCACCCATTGCAGGATATCTGGGTTATTTCCAATTTTTGGCTATTATATATAACATTGCTAGGAACACTACTGTATACATTTCTGTGTGACTATAAGTTATTATTTATCTGTGATAAATGCTCAGGGGCACAACTGCTGAGCTATTTGGTAGCTGCATGTTGTGTTTTCAATGAAACTGTCAAACTGTTTTCGAGAGTTGCTATGTCACTTTATATTTTCGTCAGCAGCGCATGAATGATCCAGTTTCTCTACATCCTGGCCAGTGTTTGGTGTTGTCATCATTTTTTATTTTAGCCATTCTGAAAGGTGTGTAGTGATATAGTGGTTTGAATTTGTGTTTCCTTGATGTCCAATAATGTTAAACATCTTTTCATGGGCTTATTTGATATCCGTATATCCTCTTAGATGCAACGTCTTTTTATGTATTTTGCTTATTATCTCATTGTAGTCTTTGCTTTTTCACTATTATTGCATTTATTCAAGATGCTAGTCCTTTGCCAGAAATGTGCTTTACAAATATTTTCTCTCAGCCTGTAGTTTGGTTTTTTGTTCTTTCTCTTTTTTTAAAGACAGACTGTCACTCTGTTGCCCAAGCTGGAGTGCAGTGGCATGATCATGGCTCAATTCAGCCTTGAACTTCTGGGCTCAAGGGATCCTCCTACCTCAGCCTCCTGAGTAGCTGGGACTACAGACATGAACCACCATGCCCAGCTATTAATAATTTAAGAATTTTTGTAGAGATGGGATCTCACTATGTTACCCAGGCTAGTCTCAAACTCCTGGCCTCATGCGATCCTCCTGCTTTGGCCTCCCAAAGTGTTGGGATTATAGGAGTGAACCACCATGCCTGGTCTCTCTTAATGGAGTTTTTCACAGTGTGAAAGTTTTAAATTTTGATGAAACTCAGTTAGAAACTTTTTAAATGGAATCTTGTGTTTAGTGTCAAGTCCAAGAACTTTTTGCCTAGCTGTAGCTCCTGATAATTTTATAATTTTTTTTTCCTAAAATGTTTTACAGTTTTAAGTTTTACATTTAAGGCCAGGCTTATCTTGGACACTTCCTGTCCTAGTGCTAGAATCAGCAGTTTCTCCAAGGAGCCCCTGTTTCTTTTACTGGAGGATGGTATTAGAAACCAAGATCTGGGTGCTAGGCATGCTCGTTGTTATTGAGCTGTCATTGCTTTTAGGTTCTATCAGTCCACAAAGGAAGAAGATACACTAACCGACATACTAAAGTTTTCATATATGTTTCTATAACTATTTTATATGCAAACATCTATATTTATATTAAGTTAAACATGAGTTGATACTGATACTGATGTCTTCCACTCTACTCTGTTGCCACATGGATCGTTCTATCTTCCTTTCTTTGCTTACTTGTAAATTCCCAATACTGAGAAAATTGACTCGTGTTATCTACCATCTATTTACTTAATTATTCATTCTAGTATCCATGTGTAGTAGTATCAGAATTGTTAGGCTGTACCTCAGTGGGAAATAAGTTTACTAACTAGAGTACAGTGCACATGTACAGTAACTTTTGCTTTAGTATTGGAGACTCCACTGATTTCCAAAGTTACTTAGGTCAACACCTATTTCCTTACCCTCTTCAGTGAGATTGTTCCATATATTTGTAATACAATTGGATTGTTTTTTCACCATCTGCATTCTGTCCTGGGATTTCCTGACCTTCTAAATGCTTTTTTAAAATTTGGATACATTAAGGTTTACTCTTTGTGCTATAAAGTTCTATGGGTTTTGATAAATGTGCAATATCAGGTATTCACGATTACATTGTCATAAAGAACATATGCCCTAAAAGATCTCCTGCACTTCACCTATTCAGCCTTCTCCTTTCTCCATGGCAACCACTGTTTTCTTTATGGTCTGTATAGTTTTATCTCTTCCAGAGTGTCATAAAATTGGAATAATATAGTATGTAGCCTTTTCCGACTGGCTTCTTTCATGGTGTAATGTGTGTTTAGGATCCATCCGTGTCTTTGTGTGGTTTAAGACCTCATTTCTTTTTTTAAATCACTGATTAATATTTATAAAATTAATATTCATATTATCCAATATGGTGCATATGGATGCACCATAGTTTGTCCAACACCAATTGAGGGACATCTTGGTTGCCTTCAGTTTATTTTTGTGATGATGAATAAAGCTACTATAGACATGCCTGTGCAGATTTTTGTGTGGACATAAATGTTCAAATCAGCTGGATAAATATCTATAAGTATGATTGCTAGATGTATGGTGAGACTATTAACTTTGTAAGAAACTGCCAAACTGTATTCCAAGATGACTGTACCTTTTTGCATTTCCACCAGCAATGAATGAGGGTTCCTATTGCTCCAGATCCTCACCAGCAATTGGTTGTGTGTGTGTGTGTGTTTTAAATTTTAGACATTTTAATTGATGTGTAGTAGTCAGTTTTATTTTTATTCTTAAAAACTACCAAAGGACAACATTTTTTTGTTGATTTTTTGGCAATGCAGGAGAATTTAAGGCAAAGATACTGTTCAAACACCGAGAATCACTGACTTGGCCTCCATCCTACAGAATGAGGATTGGCCTCACTGCTAAGGAATTTGCTTTAAAGCCTGGGAGAGTTTATGTTTGTAACATTCCCTTAAATCTACGGTTCTCAGTCCTATCAGACTCAATGTTCCCTTACAACAAATGTTTGTAATGCCCTGTTTGCTATGCCAAAATGAAAGTTATCAATAATATAACCTAACTATATAGTTTTTAAAAAATCAATGTAATAAAAAGAGAAACTTTAAAAATTAAGAAATTCTATGTCCCAATATGTAAATGTTCAGTCTTAATCACATTAAAAGACAATGAAGTAGTGAGATATCAGTGCCTTCTTGAATAAGTAGGTGAGAAGAGCGAAAGTCATTCTATATAAGACAGAGAAATTGAAGCAGTGATAGCTTAGTCCATTTGGGCTGCTATAACAAAAATATTATAGACTGGGTGGCTTAAACAAACATTTCTTTCTCATAGTTCTGGAGGCTGGGAGTCCCAGATCAGGGTGCCAGTATGGTTGGGTTCTGGTAAGGATGTTCTTCCCTATTGCAGATTGCTGACTTTTCATTGTATCTTCACATGACTGAAAGAGAGCTAGAGAGATCCCTGGGGTCTCTTGCATAAGGATATTAATCCCATTCATGAGGGAGACACAGACATTTAGTCTGTTGCAAGTGGTATGGGCGGACACTGGAATAAAATCTAGTATTACTCTTGTGTATGAGAAAAAGAGGGCTTATTTGTATGTAATGAGAGGGAACAACCCCAGTCAAAGTATGAATACATTATAGACTTGAAGTGGAAACAATGAGGATATATGGTTATTGCAAACCAGTTCAGAATTACAAGTATGGTGTTAAAATTTCCTATATTATGATATAGGATATAATAGTGATGAAGTATCACACCTCCTCATATTTTGAAATCCCATTACATATTAGAACATATGTTCAGTCTTGGCTAAAAAGGCATGGGAGGCTATATTCTTCAGTAGGCAATAGGGATTATAGAGTGGACTAGAAAGAAACAGTAAAATAAGAGGCTACACAGAAATTGGTGAACCATCAGGGATAGCTGTGGAGTAAGAACTGAAAACAGACAATCCCAAAGTAATCTTAATGCTATTTTCACAACATAAGTTTTTATCCTTGTACTACAAAAATAATGTTAAATGTAACCATGTGAAATTAAAAAAAAAAATTTATAGTGAAATGTAGTGAGATCCCCATGTGTTCTGATAATTTAATAATATTTGGCATCAAGTCACTTAAAAGAAGTCCCACATCTATTATGTATTTGCAATCTGCCTTGTCGTTTTTGCAGTAATTTCACTTCTGCACTAAAACCCTTTTTAACTAATATGCAATTGGAAAGCTATACTACATTGAGTAGATGGAAAGCAAAGAGTAAGTAAATTATTCAATAGTTTCAAAATAATGTCTTTATCCCATTTAAGCTTTTCTCTCTGTAACATTCTTCACTTCAATTACATTGACTTATTGCATAAACATGTAAATTTTTTCAGTATTTTGTCTAGTAAAAGTATCATTGATTTATACTTGTAGTGGGTTTGGCGTCATGGGACATTAAAACATTGTGCAAGAGGGTATTTCCTGCATTGGATTGTCCTGTGTGTTTTAGAGTATCTAGCATCCTTGTTCCTACATACTAAATGCCTAAGCTTCCATGTCTCTGTCCCCAGTCATCAGACAACCAAAAATGCTCCTATGTTTCCAAGATGGCCCGTAACCAACAGTACCTGACTTGTTAAGAATCACTCAGCCTAAATCTATGGATTCTATACTTGCATGATGAGTATAATAAGTTTCAGCTGTTTGATTTTATAAAAAGAAGTTCGGACAAATGGGTTTTGTAATGATTTCCTGGTGTCAGAAGAGGACATAATATATATGTTTGGTGAAATGGGAGTGTTAGAGCTGAGGTTAAATAAGTGTCATATTTTTTAAAGGGGGTTACAGAAAATGTTCTTAAGGAGTAAACCAGCTATTAGCAAAGAAGATACCAGGAAAACTTAGATTAGAAACTAATTTGCTCTTATTTTGTTCTTGTTCTTATTGTTTTGGTTTACAAAGGTAGGTTAGGATGAGGAAACTAAAAAGAAAAAGAAACTTATGTAAGCATGTACCATGTCCCAAGGCTCTACTGACACTTCCAAATCTAATTTCATAAAAGCTCTTTCAGGAGATTGTACTGTAGTCACTTAATAGTGGAGAAAAATATTTTCTGAGAAATTATACCTCTGTTGTAAAACATAATCTGCCAAAAAGAGGAAGAAGGAGAAAACTGAATGTTGGAAATGGAGCATATGGGAAATTACCCATTCTGTTGAACAGGCAAGCAGGCTCATCCGGTGAGCCACATCAATATGTTTTGAGGGAAATGGAAAGCATTTGTAAACTGGTAGGTCCAGACACTCTGTACTTTTTAACTTGATCTATGATCTTTTGTCCAAGTTGTAACAATATGCAACTGTTGTACTTTGTTCTTTGTGGGTGGTAACAAATAGACCACCCAAGGTTTAGACTTTTTGATTCAGGTCTAGCTAGACCCTTGTTAAGCAATGGGGTCTAAGTTTGTGCAATAAACATTTCAATCTGAACAATGAATGCAGGTGAAATGAATTACTTTCGTAGAGATTATGGACAGAAAACCTCTAAGTGTTTTATGTGCCACCCTTGGCAAGCTCTGCATTTAGATTACTGGATCTTGTGCTTTAATTCTGGAGTTTCAAAGGCAGTGTGCTGGAGCATGCTCCTGCCAGCTTGTGAAGGTCAATTGTTAAATTCTTAAGAATTTTGCCATGTGTTAGTTAAACTCAGCCCATGATGGGAATATTTACATCACAGAAATCAGCAAGCCCTACAAATCAAGTCTCTGCTCTTCCTACCCAGAGCCGGTTGTTAAACATTTATCTGTATACTACTGTTATAAAATCATTCTCCTATTGTTACTGGCCTTTGCTTACACTCAAAGGATCTTGGATTTCTCAGGGTTTCTTTATAGGGCTTAATGTCTTTCATCATATGACAATTACTGAAAAAAATATTTGCTTTCTGGCCATAACCAGTTGGAATGAGGAAAATAACAAAGTTACTTATTTGGGGGTAGATCTGTAGTGCAGATGGTAGTGCTGATCAACAAGGCTCGTTATCATTAAGGCTTTTATCGTTTCCATTTATCTTCGTTCTTTACTCCCATTGCCCTCTGGTGTCATTGGTAAACATTCTAATCAATTTAATGTCAGTCCTCTTTTATATATGTTCTTGTAAAATGTGTACTGTTCTGCATAAATCTATGAACTTATAGAAATAGTTTGTCTCATTCTATTTTATTCTATTGAATACCTTTTACACCCAGAACTAGTTTTAAGGATTCTTCACTTGACTACGTTAGTGACCAATTACCCTATGAAAAGACTGCACTAGTCCACTTCCCATCAGCCATTCTTGAGGACTTCCATATCTCGACATTCTTGCCAACAGTTAACAATTATCTAGCTTGCTATTTCCAGGCTAATAGGTATAAAGTGATATCTTTTATAAATTTACATTTCTGATTACTTAAGAGTTTGAGCATCTTGTTATATTCTTGCTAGCCTTTTGAGCTTTCTTTTCCATAAATAGCCGATAGATTTATACTTTGCAGGGTTTTTTTTTTTTTTTGCCATGGAGTTTCTGTCTCTTATTATACATTTCATTTTAAACATTAATCTCTCATCAATTTCATATCCTGCAAATATATTTGGAAGAACAAATTTAAGTACCATTAATATCTAGTCCTTAAAACTAGAAGCCTATAACTTTATACTTTTTAGGGATTGTGTAAAAAAAGAAAATGGTCCCGATTACCTTTTCCTTCATCTTCCCCATTGGTTCTTTTATCAGTCAGGATTGATTAGATGATGTTGCACTACCAAACATCCCCCAGATCTTTGTGGTTTAAAACAGGCTGCAAGCCTGAGTGAGAAATGAACTGTCAAGTATAGATCAACAGAGAGTTTTTTCTTGTCATAGTCGCTCAGGGACTGATGTATCAGCTATCACGTTAAGCATTGCCGGCTGCTAAGACAAAGGGAAGAGAGGATTCTGGAGGGTCTAGCACCAACCACTAAATAATTTGCCTGGATGTGACACATATTGCCCACAAATCACTGGCCAGGAGTAGTCATGAGGCCTTATGCATTTCTAAAAGAACAAGGAAATAAAATCCTGCCATTTTCTAAGAAAGCAGAGCGATACAAATAGTCAACAGAATACACTAATTTGCTTTTCTGGCCACCAAATAGGCAGGTCACATTTTTTCCCCCCACTGCAGACAAAACATCCTTTCTTGAGAGAGATCACCCCGAAGCCACCTTCAGTCAGCACATACAACTCAAATCCCAACATCCCAACTCAATGAGAGATAAATGTATGTCTTTATAAGATGGCAAGGTATTAGTTTCTCACACATTCAATATGTTTTGCCAGAATAACAAATGAATAACAACAATAAACAATCTTGTTCAGGTGGGAAAAAAATGGGACACTTGTGGTCAATGGAATGTAGCAATTCTGAAATCACCCTGGACATACATGGAGGCCCAGGGCCCTTTATGCTGAGGCTGGGGGGTTTCTAGTTAGGGCTCAATTCTACTTCCTGGGAGAAACTTCCTACTTCCTTGTTCCCCAGTGCCTATGGCTTCACCCTTGGGGAGTTTCTTGTTTCTTCATTATCTTCCTAGGCCTTCTCTGAGGAGAGCATGAGAGAATGTATCCTTCTTAGTGGTTGAGAAGCTTTCTCAGTCTATGCTTTAGGGCCCAAATGTGATTTTAAGTTTCAAATAGTCATCAAATTGTGGTCTAGTTTATGCTTCTTTAGACTCAACTGTAAATGTAATTGGGTTCTTATCTGTTGGGTTCCAAGCAGCAGCATGTGCCAATAGACATGTTCACAATTATTTTCAAGACTGTGCTACTTTTAATTAAGTGCCCAGCTTGAGCTTACAAGGTTGTAGTAGGAAAATCATAGCCTTTGTCTCTTTTCACTCAGCCTTATTGTCCTCTTGAAAGGATGCTATAACCTTAACGGGGCCTGTGCTCTATGATAATTGATCATTCAGAAGTTTTAAGCTTTGGTCATGCCTTTGATGTGGTTCTTGCTGTAAAACTAATTTCTAATAAATCTTTGTTACTCAGAAACCTTCTCATTTTTCTCTTTTGCCAGCTGGAGATGAGAGGCAGTGCCTTTCCCAATAGGGCAAGTTTCAAACCTTCCAGACCTTCTCTGTTCCCTTTTATTCTTGCTTGTAAACCAGCCAATTATTTCCCGAGTTAATTAATTTCTTGTTTGTTGACAAATATAGCCAATGGTAACTAAAATTCTCTTTTCCAACCTCTTGTCTCACAAATACAAGTTTAGCAAGCATATACATGATCTGCCTACCACTGTGTCACAAGTGACATTTTTACCAAATGTTTTACCACTCTTTAATATGGATTGTTAACCTTCCAGTCTCTAACCTTCTTGCCACCTAACCCCTAGGTCAATGCTAAACAATTTGGGATTTTAGTTATAGTAACGCCCCATTTCTATATAGTTATTTGTAGCGTGATCCAGGTTCCCTCCAACATGGATGACTAATGTAGCAGGTAACTGTGAGGTCATGCTGTTTACTGGACTATCTTCCCCTGTGTCACTGAGAAGAAGATGACAATTAATTGGTTTATTTTCTTGGCATGGTTTGGCTGTATCCCCACCCAAATCTCATCTTGAATTCCCACATACTGTGGGACCCGGTGGGAGGTAACTGAATCATGGGGGCAGGTCTTTCCCATGCTGTTCTTGTGATAGTGAATAAGTCTTATGAGATCTGATGGTTTTAAAAAGGGGAGTTTCCCTGCACAAGCTCTCTCCTTGCCTGCTGCCATCCGTGTAAGATATGACCTGCTCCTCCTTGTCTTCCACCACAATTGTGAGGCCTCCCCAGCCACGTGGAATTGTGAGTCCAGTTAAACCTCTTTCTTTTGTAAATTGCCCAGTCTCGGGTATATCTTTATCAGCAGCATCAAAACGGACTAATACATTTATCTTAAGGCCTAATATTTCTGAGTCAGTTGCCCAAATATAACATTGAAACAATACTGAATGAATATCAAAATCTAAATCATCGGTATCTACAATTAATAGAGCTGATATCTCTTTTCCCCCTTGCTACAAATGTAGTGATGTTGAGGAAATTCCTCATATGATTTGCCTTCTTACCACACATTTTAATACTGGTATAAAGAATAAATGGATAACTCGGTAATACCTGTCTTTTGTCAAAATTTGTTTGTGTAATCAGAAATTTTCAGGGAATTACATTGAGGTTACTCTGGGTCCAGTTTCATGAATTTGTCCTTTTAATGGACCCTTGAGTAACTTTAGACATTAATGTATTGTAGTACGTATTTTGAGAAATAACAGAAATGAATGATGCTCCTCTGCCCTGGGGGTTGGGGTGGTCAACAGACTCTTTCATAAGGCTTGAGGGGGGCTGGAACCAGCTTCATGTTTAGAGTAGAAATAGGACCAGACCCACGTGACAATGCTAGGACACAGGAGGTGGGTGGAGAATGTAAAGAAGTCTGAATAGGCTAGAGAAGGCCAAAGCAACCCCTAATTAACCACAGCTATGAGCTTAACATGAAGAAGACTCAAGTTCCTCATGAACCCAGGTGGTTAACACTTGATCATTGAGTATAAGAGCACAAACACCACGGAACTGGCAGATGGAGAGAGGTGACAACATTGAAGAGAAATGTGGGCCAGTTCAAGGGATCCATATGTAGAGCAGAGGTTGGCAATTTTTTCCTCTAATGGGCCAGATTGTAAATACTTAAGGCTTTGCAAGCCATATATGGTCTCTGTCTCTCCTCCTTCTTCTTTACAGTCCTTTAAAAATGTAAATACCTTCATAGTTCCTAGGTCATACAAAATCAGGCGGTAGGCCATATTTGACCATGGGCATAGCTTGCCAGTCCCTGGTATAGTCCCTGGTATAGATTATATATAATCTTCGGAGGATCATGTATATTTGGAAGCCACCAAGGAAGCAAGGAGCATCTACCGGAAAAACTCATGCCATATGATGGAGTCCTTATTGGCCAATGTCTGTGCTACAAGACCAAATCTCTAGGCACCAGCAGCTATGCAAAGGAACCTAGAAATATATGGATATCCCCTTTCTCCCCACAGCTTAGTGGACATCACTTCTCAGAAACCCAGAGAGTGGATGAAGAGAAAGCTTCAAAATGTACCTTTAAACATGAATGCAATTAAATATTTTGAACTTGGCCGGAAAGAAGTATTGTTTTAGATCACTTTTTCTGGTGCTGAATGGGAGTGAGGCTCCAGAGCTAAGAAGAAATTGATTATAGAGGAAGAGTTTCTGTTATATCCTTTCCAATTTGACTTTCATATCTATACCTTTTTTACAAAGATTTTTGAATAACCACCAGTGAATATTAGGGGCAACCAACATACATCTCTCTGCCATGGTCACTTTGAGTGCCAAGCTTGCACACTGCCCATTCAATACCTCTTTTACTCTGTGGATACAGCTTTTGTACTCCTTTTGCCTTATGTACATTTAAACCTCTGATAAGAGATAAATGTATCTCAGAATCCACAATTATTTTTAATCACTTTGTACAAGTGAGGCAAGATCTATTTCATAAATACTTTATTTATTTAGGTAACTTTTCTAGACTGTGAAAATTGGATACTTTCAAACCAATCCTAAAATAATACCAAACCCAAGGAAAGATATGATCAAAACTTACCTGATTAGGAAAAACATTAGCACTATCTACGCTATAAGAAAATATCAGAAAATTAATTCTGATTACTGGAAACATTCAAGTTTTCAAAACATCAGAAGCTCATTTATAAAAATAAACTTCAAAATAACTGCTATACTTGTAGTTTGCTATTCTCAATACAAAGATCTGTAGATCAAAAATGTCCTCAAATCTTGAGCTAGTATCTATGAAGGGTTTTTTGGCTCCTTTAATGCTTCGTGGGTTTTTTAGCTTAAGAAGTAAGAACAATCATGCTCACTTTTGGGACAGTTAAACTCTTTTAATTACAACTTTTGAATAGTAATACTGGGAAAATGTCTTTCATGGTTTTGAGAAATCCTAGTCCATGTGCCTTCCATTTTCATGCCTCTTCTTTTGAAAGTCTTACTGGGGTTTTTCCCTGGTTTTTACCTTTGCATTCTACCTGCAGACACATGTAAGGGAAAAGTTGCACAGGGTTTGAGTTAGGTTGGTACATATTGTATAAACTAGGTTGGGACTTGTGGAATCCCCAGGGTCAAGGCAAACAGGAATTCCAGTGCTGGAGTATGGCTGTCAAAAGTGTATACACACCAGCTTCATGATGGTTTTTGCTGTCTTTAATTCAGAGGCAGCCCAAGTCCCCCTGCCAATTTCTATCCTGACTTTTCAATACTGTAAAATTTGGATTTAAAGAGCACTTACCACTTTGGAAGGCTGAAATAGGAGGATCACGTGAGGTCAGGAGTTTGAGACCAGTCTGGGCAAAATAGTAAGACCCCATCTTTAAAAAATAAAAAAAAAAAAGCAGCCGGGTGCAGTGGCTCACGCCTGGAGTGCCAGCACTTTGGGAGGCTGAGGCAGGCAGATCATGAGGTCAGGAGGTCGAGATAATCCTGGCTAACACGATGAAACCCCATCTCTCCTAAAAATACAAAAAATTACCCAGGCCTGGTAACAGGCACCTGTAGTCTCAACTATTCGGGAGACTGAGGCAGGAGAATGGCATGAACCTGGGACACAGAGCTTGCAGTGAGCCAAGATAGCGCCACTGCACTCTAGCCTGGGCAACATAGTGAGACTCTGTCTCAAAAAAAAAAAAAAAAAGCTGGGCATGTTAGTGCATTTTTGTAGTCCTGGCTACTCAGGAAGCTGAGGTAGGGGGGTTGCTTGAACCCAAGAGTTTGAGGTTGCAGTGAACTATAATTCTATGACTGCCCTCCAGCCTGGGAGACAGGGTAAGACCCTATCTCTAAAATTAAAAAAATAATAATAAAAATAACACTTGCATTTTATCTCTTGATCTTATACACAGTAAGATTATATACTTGAGATGACAGACATCTTCAGAAAAACTTGAGCCACCCATTGTTCAGAGACGAGTTACTGTTTTAACACAATCTCTATGAGATAAGCAGAAATTCTTGGAAGGGCATGCAGTGTGTGCCTCTGGGAATGATTCTGTCCTGGTGGGTCCCTAGTCTATCCAGTTATTCCTTGTCTGACCAATCCTTGAGCAATACAGAGTATAACAATGAATGGTTCTGGACATGTTTAAATCTTAGGCATGAGTGAACTTCACGCCTTTAGTGATCTGCTTGACGTTAGCATTTGACTTGTAGGTCAATTGACCTCAGCAGGATCTTGAGTCAGCAGTTGACCTGCAAGTTCTCTGGAGAATGCTTCCAGAGGTTGAAAGTTATAACCATTAAAGTCTCTAATGGTTGTAACTTTCCAAGTCTGTTAAGAATCTTTCTACTTTCCCAAAGTATTTGGGGTTAATAAAGACAGTGAAGTTTCCAAATAAAAGACAAAGTCTTTTCATAAATCATGAATAATTGCCCCTGTAAAATGTCTTTCCCTAGCAATGAAGAGGATAAATGTGTTAGGATGGCCTAGATAGAAACCACGAAGACTAAAGTCTCTCTCTCTTTCTCTTTTTAAAAATTATGCCACTCTAATTGCTGTGGCTTCAACCTATCCAGAAAGTAAACATGCTATTACTACTACATTTTCACTCATAGTGGACAATTTTATAAAATTTATTTGAAGATGCTCAACCAATTCTGTCATTCATGGTTTTGGTCTCTATCACTTTTACAGTTTTTTTCAACATTAGATTAGTTACAGATGAGACACGAAAGGACATATCTTCTCTTATTCTAGAGAAGTTTCCACATCAATGTTGAGTATCAGAGCCAATTTGTCTCAGTGGTAATAAATTGTACCATGGAAGATTTTAACAAAGTCCATTTGAAGTTATCTGCTGACACCAAGCATCCTTCCTGGATTTGACAGACCTTCTCTTCATGAATTTTGAAACCTGACAATTCCATTTCTTTTCTATCACTGATGAGTACTAGTTGGCAGTCCAGATCTCTTTGGACTATGAGAAAGGAACAGAGGACCGATATCCCCAAGGAAAAACTATACAGAAATTTTCTTTGTTCTATGTGAGTGCAAGAATTTCTGTTTCTCATTCTTGATGAGGCTAGAAAACATTTATTAAATTCATGGTTGCATACCATATCCCTGAGGCCTTATTAATCTTCTCTAGCAATGCTATCACAACCAGCATAGTGGCTATGATAGGGGCTACTCTTTGGTTGAGCTTGTGTAACGCCTAAGGTTCTTGCCTAGCCACGCTGAAGAACTGGTGTGGCGGCTGACCGCAGCGAGTGATAGAGACATGGACTGAGAGAGATAAAAAGCTGTAGGCTTTATTGAGCAGAGTGAAAGTACAAGGTCCCGAACAGGTAGCCAGAGTTAGATTGTGTGATTGCCTTTTAAATTCTAATGCAGGAAATACGTGCGGTGAGAAAATGTTACCAGAGTGAGAATCAAAAGGGATTTAACCATTTGTGACATATCTTAGATCTTGAGGAAAACCGGAATTGCAACTTAGGTTTTGTCTACTTTATGACCTTGCAGCAGCATGGCAAAAGAAACAGGATCTTACAGGACTTTACAAAGTATGTTCACAAGGAATTGGAATTGGGAGGATAGATAAAGTCCGCAGGTCACAGAAAAATAAGCAGTTAACATTCCTTTTAACTTTAGTTTTGGGGGAGGGGGAAGGGAGAGGGAGAGAAGGACACAAGGAAACTTACAGCAAAATTTTCGCTGTTTATAGCTTTCTTGGGGAAGAAAACACATGCACAAATCCTAGTATTAGGAATATTTTAAGCATATATCTTCAATATTACCCATCTAGGACCGCAAGAAGTCCTGATGCAGGAAATGAGTGAGTTTCACAGCTTTCTGAGCCCCTACTGGACCCAGGAACCCCAGCTGGCCTCTCCTCTCACTTGCAGTGGTCTGCAATTATTCTCCAGGATTCACTCCATTTCTTTACAGTCAGAGTAATAAACTAAATGGAGATGTGATAGGGACCACCATGCTTGTATCCTTTAGATCTTTAGGGATGGTACTCTTCTCTGCCACTTTTTCTGAAATGTGGGGGTTTTGTTGTTGTTGTTGTTGTTGTTTTGAGACAGAGTCTCATTCTGTCACCCAGGCTGGAGTGCAGTGGTGTGATCTCAGGTTCAAGCAATTCTCCTGCCTCAGCCTCCCGAGTAGCTGGGACTACGGGCACACGCCATCATGCCGGGCTAATTTTTTGTATTTTAGTGGAGATGAGGTTTCACCATTTTGCCCAGGTTGGTCACAAACTCCTGAGCTCAAGCAATCCACCCACCTCGGCATACCAAAGTGCTGGAATTATAGGTGTGAGCCACTGTCCCTGGCCTCATTTTTATTGTCTATTGAGTGTGGGGTATTTCGGAGACTTCCTTACTATAATTGTCTTCCCTACTATAATGGTTCCTACCAATAGAACCAAGACCCAATTTGAGAGTTATGCCAACTTCCAAGTTTGTCAGCCCTAGTTATACACTTGAAGACTAGTGAAATAACTGCTAGTCTCATTAACTAGCAATAATGAGAGTGGTAACTGCACCCTCATTAACCGCTAATTTATTTTGTTTCTAGAGACACTGCAACTCCCTGCAGGCTAAGCCCGCTAGGCTATGTCTCCGTCCCTGCTGGTTGATACGTAATTTTGACCCCCTAGTTTCTGGGATGTAAGTACCACAACCTGGTTCCCATTGTCCCTCACTAGCTCCAATGCTATTAATGAGCCAACCTAGACCAAGTAGATATACTGTAAGCCAGAATCTATTTATTATCTGGTGTTTGCATGCCAACTCTAACAGCAGAGACTTGATTAGAGACTTGATTTGGTTCCTTGAGTATCAGTGTCAACTAAGAACCTATAACTAAAAGTCCTTGAAATGTCTGGATATTCCCCTTTTCCTTATGTTCAAGTAAATGGCTATAGATCTTGTTGGGAAATGACTGGTGGAATCATTACAATGTATCATTGTATTAGTTCATTTTCATGCTGCTGTTAATGACATACCTGAGACTGGGTAACTTATAAAGAAAAAGAGGTTTAATAGACTCACAGTTCCACATGGGTGGGGAGGCCTCACAATCATGGCAGAAGGCAAAAGGTATGTCTTACATGGCGGCAGGCAAGAGAGAATGAGAACCAAGTGAAAGGGGTTTCCCCTCATAAAGCCATCAGATCTTGTGAGACTTATTCACTAACATGAGAACAGTATGGGGGAAACTACCCCCATGATTTAATTATCTCCCACTGGGTCCCTCCCACAACATGTGGGAATTATGGGAGCTAAAATTCAAGATGAGATTTGGGTGGGGACACAGCCAAACTATATCATTGTGACCCTGGTCCCTCCCAAATCTCATGTCCCCACATTTCAAAACCAATCAAGCCTTCCCAATAGTCCCCAAAGTCTTATTTCAGCATTAACTCAAAAGTCCACGGTCCAAAGTTTCAAACAACACAAGGCAAGTCTCTTCTGCCTATGAACCTGTAAAATCAAAAGCAAGTTAGTTACTTCCTGGATACAATGGGGGTACAGGTATTAAGTAAATACACAAATTCCAAATGGTAGAAATGGGCCAAAATGAAGAAGCTGAATGCCCCATGAAAGTCTGAATCAAATCTTATCAAATCTTAAAACTCCAAAATTATCTCCTTTGACTCCATGTCTCACATCTAAGGTGTGCCGATGCAAGAAGTGGGTTCCCATGGTCTTGAGCAGCTCCACCCCTATGGCTTTGCAGAGCACAGCTTCCCTCCTGGCTGCTTTCATGGGCTGGTGTTGATTGTCTACAGCTTTTCCAGGCGCATGGTGCAAAGTCACAGCACACCCACTTCTGGGGTCTGGAGGACAGTAGCCCTCTTCTCACAGCTCCACTAGGCAGTGCCCAAGTAGGGACTCTACGTGAGGGATTCAACTCCACATTTCCCTCCCACACTTCCCTAGCAGAGGTTCTCTATGAGGGCCCTGCCCCTGCAACAAACTTCGGCCTGGACATCCAGAGGTTTTCATACATCCTCTGAAATCTAGGTGGAGACTCCCAAATCTCAATTCTTGACTTCTGTGCACCTGCAGGCTCAACACCATGTGGAGGCTACCAAGGCTTGGGGCTTTCACACCCTGAAGCCAAGGCCAGAACTGTACTTTGGCCTCTCTTAGCCATGGCTAGAATAGCTGGAATGCAGGGCATCAAGTCCCTAGGCTGCACATAGCAGGTGGGCCCTGGGTCTGGCCTATGAAACCACTTTTGTTTTCCTAGGCCTCTGGGCCTGTGATGGGAAGGACTGCCTCAAAGGTCTCTGACATGCCCTGGAAACATTTCCCCCATTGTTTTGGTGATTAACACCTGACTCCCTGTTATTTATGCAAATTTCTGCAGCCAGCTTGAATTTCTCCTCAGAAAATGGGTTTTTCTTTTCTATCACATTGTCAGGCTTCTATTTTTTATTTTATTTTACTTTTTTAATTGTATGCTCTGGTTTTTCTTTTAAAACTGAATGCATTTAACAGCACCTAACTCACCTCTTGAATGCTTTGCTACTTAGAAATTTCTTCTGCCAGATACTCTAAATCATCTCTCTCAAGTTCAAATTTCCACAAATCTCTAGGGCAGGGGCAAAATACTGCCAGTCTCTTTGCTAAAACATAGCAACAGTCACCTTTACTCCAGTTCCCAACAAGTTTCTCATCTCCATCTGAGACCACCTCAGCCTGGATTTTATTTTCTATATCATCAGCATTTTGGTCAAAGCCATTCAACAAGTCTCTAGGAAGTTCCAAACTTTCCCACATTTTCCTGTCTTCTTCTGAGCCCTTCAAACTGTTCCAACATCTGCCTGTTACCCAGTTCCTAAGTCGCTTCCACATTTTCAGGTATCTTTACAGTAACACCCCACTCCTGGTACCAATTTACTGTATTTGTCTGTTCTCACACTGCTAAGAAAAACATACCTGAGACTGGGTAATTTATTTAAAAAATGAAGTTTAATGGACTCACAGTTCCACGTGGCTGGGGAGGCCTCACAATCATGGCGGAAGGCAAAAGTCATGTCTTACATGGTGGCAGGCAAGAGAGAATGAGAACCAGACAAAAGGTGTTTCCCTTTATAAAACCATCAGATCTCATAAGACTTATTCACTACCATAAGAACAGCAGGGAGGAAACTCCTGCATGATTCAATTATCTCCCACCAGTTCTCTCCCACGTCATGTGGGAATTATGGGAGCTACAGTTCAAGATGAGATTTGGGTGAGGACACAGCCAAACCATATCACTAAATGAATTCTTGCAGTTCATTTGGGACTTAATTTCTCTCCTGCCTTAAGAAAACTGGCACACCCTTAGCTGGCTTGTGCTGTGACTTAACCCTAGTTATCAGCCTAAGATCTAGGAGACAAAATGGGGGCATTTCCTGAAATGGGTGCCTGATGCCTTATGAGGAAGAACCCTTTGAAGAATCTTCCTGCATGAGGTCAAAGTTAGCCTTTAATAGGTAGGGCTGGGCCACTTTTATAGGTTCTGGTTCAGGGTGTCCACAGAGCCACAGTTCACAAGGACACCCATCCAGACACTTTTTACTATGTTCCCCCAAACAAAGCCTTGTCTTTAGTGTAGTGAACGTTAGCTGAGCATTATCTTGAAAGCAAGATAATGATAATTCTTGCTTTCAATAGTCTTTGAACCTTCTCAGTTTTAACTATGAAATTTGGAGTTTGTTCATCAGTTGGGTCTGCTTTCCTTTTCTGAAAAACATAAGAGCTTCTTTATAAGTGACTAAACAGGCCCTCTAGTTGTCACACTTAGATTTCAACTTTTTTACTGCCTTTAGTGTCTCATAACCCCTCTGTAGTTAGTTAATGCAACTTATTAATAACCAGCTAATTCTACTTTCCTTGTATATCTTGTTACTCTTATTATATTTTAAATGCCTGAGTTGTCCCACTAGCAAAGGTATACCTCCATCAGGATATTTATCTTGTCCTAACCACCAGTGAAATTTTTATCAACTGGGCCTCTACCTGTGGCAGGGAGTAGCCTTTCCCCATATATCACTTAATATGAGGTACTTATTACTACCCATTTGGTGAGTGACAAGTCCCCAAACTGCATCTTACTACCTGCTTTCTTAGACCATCCAGGTATACCAATTGTGTGAGATTTGTCTTCCAGGAAGCAGTCACAAAGACAAAGATAGGAATGCTTGAGTTTTATTGTTGGCAATGCCTATGAAACATAAGGGGAAAGTAAACAGGAATAGGGAAAGCCTTCAGACTGAGATGCAGGTCTGACACCTATGAAAGAAGGCAGGGAAGGAAAGGGGATTGGATAGAAGCAGCATGAGACTGAAGTGCAGCTTTGAGAGTCTTGGCCAACTTGACAGAGAGTTCCAGAGCAGACTGCCTATCATAGGAGATTTGCATTGGCCATAAATAGCTGCACTTTTGGATCTCTGATGTTCTAAGTCATTGGCTGGGAGCTGTCTAGGAAAAGTTGTCCTTGGCTCAAACACAGCAATAGATCCCAAAGGTGCTGCAGCTAGAGACTATCACTAGACTACACTCCTCATTACAGGTTCTCTCTTAAAAGGAGATCTGAGCAATGCACTTTTGAACTATTATGCTGCCAAATTAGGTATTAGCTACAGGCTACGCATTACTTTTTTTACATTTCATCCCCTTCATGTAGAATTATTTCCCATCTGTTTGAATAACATTCATTTGAATTTACTAGAGAAGTTCTGGGTTGTAAAAAGTAAAGTTTTTAACATCTTGTTTTCTTGAGAATGTCTCTAGGTATAGAGTCCATGTTTTCTCTTTTCCCTACTATAAATAAATCAACTGTCTTCTGCCTTCCATGCTACTCTGATGGTTCAGTCACGATTCTAATTACCTTTATTTTGTAGATTATCTTTCATTTCTTTCTGACTACTTTCACAATCTATCTTTCTGCAACATTTATGATGTGTTAATGTGATTTTATTTTTATTTTTACTGCCTTGGACTTCTAAATCTTGGCTTATTAGTAATTGTAAAAAGTTACCAGCACTATCTATCTGTCCCTTAGGCTTTCACATCCTTTTGGAGCTCCAGTTAGAACTGTGTTACTTTTCATTCTATTCTCCATATTTCTTGCCTTCTCTTTTATATTTATATATCAATCCTTCTGGGTGTGTTTTGTAAGTCTCTTCAGGTTAGACTTCCAGTTTAGACACAGCAAAAATAAAATGTATAGCTTAATTCATGCTCTAAATTTCACATTTTATGTGCTGTAGTCTTCTTTTTCTACATATTCTATTTGATTGTGTTTAAAATCTCTTAGTCCTTGTTCTTTAAAACTCTCTTGTTCCAAGTTCACTTTTAAGGATCTCATTTCTTTAAACATATATGCTTTTTATTCTGGTTGATAATTCTGATATCTGAAACCTTTGTGGTTTACTTCTGCTGGTTCTTACTCATAAGTATGTTTTCATTATTATTTTGTGATCTGTATTTTGATATGTGTGTGTAGATAAGCTTAATTTTCTGGAGATTTAACCATGGAATTCCACAGAACCTGTTAAATTACTCAGCGAGGATTGATATTTTCTTTTCTCAGTAGCTTGCTGGTATGACAAATCCAGGAATTCAAATTAAATTCTATGCTTGAGATTTCCTTGAACCATACAGGTTATTTGAATTTAGACAGCAAACCTTAGAACTAATATATGATTATGTGTTCTCAGGGAAGAATTTATTTTCTTTTCCCTTTACCTACAATAAAGTTTGAGAAGGAAAGTTTCCTTGATTTTATCTTTTTGGCAACTTTTTTTTTTCCTTATATCCTGAAAAAGTCAAAATTTTATGCAGGATCTCCCCTTATGTTCCCCAACTAGATATGCCACAGGATTTAGTTCTTCATATTAGCTCACAAAGAAGCAGCTCAAAAATCTCCAGAGTTCAGCACAAACTGACAGGTCAACAGGCTGATTTGGTGGTACCTGAGTATCACCCAGCACTCCTAGTTTTAAATAATTTGAGGAATTTTTCATATTCTTTAATTTTTTACCAGCCTGTTGACACTTTCTAAAAGATTTTTTTATATTTCTATTCATTCTCTTAGATTCATTGGGTGGGGTTTTTCTTAGGATATCTAATCTACTATACTCGTGGAAATATAAATACTGATAATTCTTTATCTGTTGTATTTTTGATGGAGTCCCAATTTTTCCCTAAATGTTTCTTACTGGGAAATAAGATCGCATATTCTGGCAACTGAGTGCTTTAAATAAAACCAACTTTCAATAAAAATCTAACTTATCCAAAAATATTTCTGTGAGAAAAGCCCCCTGTTAAGAAGAAAAGAAAAAGAAATTCACATAGTCCAGAAGAACCTGTTTGTCACCAAAGGATTTTTTTCCCAAAGTAAACTTGATGTTTTCTATATTATCTAATACTATCTTGATATCAACAAAATTTCCATCTCTTTCTGGTTTACTCATACTCAATTTCTAGAACCTCCATGTTTCTTTCTCTTGATCGTTTATCTGTTCCTTTCCATCCTCACTAGAGTCCAAATTTTCAGGCTCTGTTTTGAATGTTCTTAAGTTAAAGCAGCATTAAATCCATTGGAAAGTAGACACATACATTTTCACTGACCCTTGAAAGACCCTATTCTCAGCTGTTCCCCTCCCCTTCTCACTAAACCCGGTTGCCACACCATTGTCTGCTAAACCGTGGCCTCAATCTTGAGTGTCTTATTCCCTGCAGAACACTCAACTTGAGCACTCAGTATGTTGCAACACTTTAGATAAATGTTTGAGTGAACTCCTTTTGATTGTGTGTTTTTTTAAAAATATCTTTTCACATTCATTTCATTCAATTAATGCTTACTAGCTTCTAGGCAATGAGCTAGGTGCTGGGGTGACAAGGAGAATAAATATGACCCCTGTCTTCAAGGAGACCTTTTAAATAAGTTACATAAAGAAGTAAATAGTTTCCATGTGACTTGAGACATTCTTCACATTCCTTGGTAACCAGAGAAATGTAATCCAAAATCTGGACAAACCTGGCTTCTACAGAGAACTAGGAGAAAAGAACAGATGAATGTGTTTTTGACTATCTGAAGATTACAAGCCTATATTTTTGAGCATGAGAGTTCCTTCTACAACATGCACAAACAAAATATATTTCCACAGAGGAAGACACCTGATAGTCCCATAAGATAGACTGGTCTTAAGGTATCTTATCTTTCAATTCCCTTCCAATGTAGGGAAGGAGATTCTGGAAAATTTGCTTCTTCCAGAAAAATAAAGAAAAATGGGTATGTGAAAGTTAGATGGAATAACTTATTGTGTTTATGGTAAATAAAAATTTTAAATAGACTATTGGTATGGCAATCTGATTACTATATCTGAGATTCCTCAAAACACCTGAGAGAATCTTCACCTTAAAATTACTTTGACTTGATAGAATGCAGAAGCTGAACCTATTAACCTTGAGATTATGATTTTCATACCTTGCAATTTTCTCTAGCACTAAACCTGAACTAGTTAAGAATTATTAGTAACTAATAACTATTCAATAACTTAAAGAACCTATCATTGTATACTCCATTGCTATAGAGGTATAAAATTAATTAAAGTTTAGTGTTCTTCACCCAATAAATGATACATTTTTTAAATGTTAAGTTTAGACTTGCTATGTAGAGCTCTCATTCAATAATTTGACATAGGAGAAACAAGACTCTATCTATACATTACACTAGCAATGTACCTATAGCGCTGTTTTATAGTAAAGGAAAGCCTGATCTGTGATTACTAGAATGAAGTCCTGAGTTTTCCCTTGTGGTGGCTGTAACTCCTTTATAAGGTAGTCCTTCACTTTACTGGCAACTGTCTCTACCTCTGTCCTACTGGCTTCACTATAATCCTACTCCACCCTGCTGTGAAACACTGGGAAACTGGGAATAAGGATAGGGCAAGACACGTGAAATAGCAGGATGTTATTGTAGCTATGTGCTTTTTTTTTTTTTTGGTAAAAGGTGAAGATATTATTCAGAAGAGGGTGTTTATACATGTAGCCACTTTGTTCCTATGAAATAGATGTCAGATGTCATTCCCATTTTGTTACTGAGGAAATAGCCCTGTTGCTGAGGATTGGCCTAAAGACTCATTGTAAAATCATAATAGTATAGGAGGAACTTGCAAATGATTAGGCATTTGAGTGTCTACTATGTGCTAGGGCTTTGCTAGGGAAATCACATTTTCCCATACATAGCAAAATCACCAATCCCAAGTGGGAAAGTCAGGGGTAGTTCTAATAGCATTGAGAAGTTATGAGGGTCTGGCAGATATTAAGTCTCCTTGGAACTAGAAAATTCAGAAGTCTTTTGTGATACATATTTGAAAGATCAGAAGGACGGTAGCATAGTTTCATTTCAAAGAGGAGCAATTCAATATTTCAGTATAAGTCAAATACTTTATATAGATTCTTGTTTAATCTTCTGACCACGCTGTGAGGTAGATGTTTTCCCCCTCTCGCAGACTAAAAAACTGTGATATAAAGAGATTAGGTAACTCACCACAATCAGTAAAGTAACAACGAAAGACTTCCAGGAAGATTGAGTTGAAGTACTTGTCCATTCTCCTTCCACTTAGTACAGTAAAAAACCTGGACATTATATTAAAACACACACACACACACACACACACAAGACCCTAAAACATAGAGAAAAGGCCCACAAGCTAGGAACCCTAAGATCCAAGATCAACAGATTGGGGTATTCCTAAGGCTTTCTTTTAGCCTCATATATCTCAGAGTTGGAACTGAAATGGCTAGCAAACTGGAAATGCCAGTGGGCATAGACCAAAAATACCTGAACAAAATCTTTCTTTCTGTACTAAAACAATCAGGAAAGGGGGAAACCTAGCAAGGCAGAAAACTTTTAGGTAATAACTTCTTTACTTCAGCCGAATATCACAGAAAAACTGGTGGAGAACTTAGGGTTTCACTTTCTGGAGGCTATAAGGTGGTATAAGGAGTGTGAGTAGGGAATGTGGACTTTCATCCTCTTAGGCAGTATCAAGGACCCTGCCCTCCCCAGGGTGTCAGTGAAGACTGTGTGGAATACCTGGACTTCCACCTCCACTCTGTAGTAATGAAATGGCACTCCCCTTTTCCCCTGCTGAAGCTGTGTCAGAAAAAAAAAAAAAAACAGCTAAAACACCATGTAAAAATAAGATATAAAGTCTCATAAATGAAAACTTTCACACTGCAAAAGTGTCTGTTAAGAGGATACAAAAATAAGCTACAAACTGAGATAAATTATTTGCAAACCATCTATTTGACAAAGGACTGGTATCTGGAATATATCAAATACTCTCAAAATTCAATAGTCAAAAGAGAATCCAATTTGAAAATGGGTGAAGGATATGAAGAGACATTTCATCCAAGAGTATATACAATTGGTAAATGACAGTTGTTAGGAAGAGTGTATACAATGTTGAAAAGATGTTCAACATTAGTAGACATCAAAGTGCAATTTAAAATTACAATGAGATATTTACACCTATCAGAATAGCTAGAATAAAAAATAGTGAGAACACCAAATGCTGATAAGGATTTAGAAAAATTGGACCACTTATATTGCTAGTGGAAATATAAATAATATAGACCTTCTGGGAAACAGTTTGGCAGTTTCTTAAAAAAACTAAACATTCCAGCAATTGCACTCCTGGGTATTTCTCCCATAGAAATGAAAACTCGTGTTTACTCAAAATTCTGCACATGGATATTTATGGCAGCTTTGTTTGTAATAGCCAAAAACTGAAGACAATTCTGATATTCTTCAATGGATGAATGGTTAAACTGTGGTACAACCATACCATGGAATACTACTCAGCAATAAAAAGGAATGACCTGCACAACCATCTGGATGAACCTCCAGAGAATTATGCTGAGTTTAAAAAGCCAGTCTCAAAAATTATATACTGTATAATACCATTTATGAGACATTTTTGAAATGATAAAATTATAAAAATGGAGAGTAGTTTAGTGATTGCTAAGGTTTAAGTGGGCTGTGGCAATGAAAGGTCAATATGAGAGATCTTTGTGGTGGTAGAAATAGTCTGTCTCCTGACTGCATCAATATCAACATCCTGGTTTTTATGGGCCAAATTGTGTCCCCTCAAAATCTGTCCATTGAAGTCCTAACTCTCAGGCACCTCAGAAAGTGACTATATTTGGAGATAGGGTCTTTAAAGAGGCAATTAAGTTATCATGAAGTCATTAGGATGGGCCCTAATCCAATATTTCTGGTTTCCTTGTAAGAAGAGGTGATGAGGACACAGACACATAGAAAAGGAAGACCTTGCGAAGACACATGGAGAAGACAGCCATTTACAAGCCAAGGAGAGATGCCTCAGAGAAAACAACCCTGCTGACATGTTGGTCTTGTACTTACCTCCTCCAGAATTGTGAGGAAATCAGTTTCCATTGTATAAGCCACCCGGTTTGTGGTACTTTGTCACGGCAGCGCTAGCAAACTAATACACTAGTTATAATATCGTACTATCGTTTTGCAAGACATTATCTTCCAGGGAAACTGAGTAAAGCACACACGGTATCTCTTTATATTAGTTCTTAAAACTGAACATAAATCTACAATTATATCAAAATAAGAAGTATTTTTGTGAAGTTATTCTGAGGTTCAAATGCAGGCCTGTCTGTTGCTAAAGTTTATGATCAAACTGGCCCAAACTTTTGACTCGGTCCTGTGTCAGAGCATCTTATTGTGAGGCTATCAGTAATCCAAACAATGAATTCAGACTCAGGAGTTTGACATAGAGTCTTAGTAGTGATGGGTGAAAATGTAACATTCTATGGGGTTTTCTGATTTTCTTTCTTGTGGTTTATTACTTCTGGACTGCCTTCTTCCACAGAGAAATGACCCTATCTCACAGACCCAGAGCTTTGTGTAAGAAGTGACCTCAGTGCTGTTGCTTTCATCTGTAAGTGAAAAGGCCTCAGCAATCTTAAAGGTAATTGATGCCACATGGTGTTCTGTGACTTTCCAAAAGTCATACCACATAATTTGGAGCGCAACCATTTTGTAGTCATTAGGAACACATCGCTTTTAAGATGTCATTGGCACCAAATTTCCCCTAAATGTAAGCCACCTACATTGGGTCTGCAATTGAAAAAGTAGTAATCAGAACTAAAGAAATAGTAATTGTTTCTATGCTTTAAAAATAAAAAAAAAAAAATCTCCTGTCAGACTCAAGAAGCTTCTCTCTGTTCCTTATGTGGTAAGGGATTTTCATAAGGCATTTTCAGGGATAATTTTGACTTTGTGAATGTTTTGCTTCATATGCTGACTTTAGAAATTAACCTCCTCATAAAATTCAATCCCACTTTGCTATTTTGACATTTCCTTTGTTTGAAAGTATTCATTAACATTTCACATAATTGCCCTGTTTCCAGAGCAAGTATGTAATTTCCTACAAAATGAAGACCTCATAATGCATATCCAATAAAGTCCACCCTGTCTGCCACTAGTTGATACTTTAGCCTTATCATGGGACTGAAAGAATGATGTTTCTGCTGTTGGTCCTGTTGGATCTTGTTGAATCCTGTTGATTGTCTCCACCCCTAAAATGTGACCACCAGCCACGGCCATTTATAGCACCTACTATTTTCAGTCGTTGTTGTTCTCTTTGTTATGAACTCCTGGCTCTTTTCTTTTTCTTTTCCTTTATTTATTTATTTATTTATTTTGAGATGGAATCTTACTCTGTCACCCAAGCTGGAGTGCAGTGGCACGATCTCAGCTCACTGCAACCTTCGTCTCCCAGATTCAAGTGATTATCCTGCCTCAGCCTCCCAAGTAGTTGGGACTACAGGTGCACGCCACCATGCCTAGCTACTTTTTGTATTTTTAGTAGAAATGGGTTTTCACCATGCTGGCCAAGCTGATCTCAAACTCCTGACCTCATGATCCACCCTCCTTGGCCTTCCAAAGTGCTGGGATTACAGGCGTGAGCCACCATGCCCGGCACTCTTGGCTCTTTTCTGAATATGTATACTGCTAGTGATTATTGCCAAGTCAGCATATAGAATGTCAAGCAAATTGATTAGAGCACTTTCATAACATTGACTTTACTGAGATGGCCATGTAAACAGCAATCAAATTTTCATACAATTGGATACTAGGAAAAGCCATGATAATATACCTATGAGAACTTACATTCTAGTAAAATGTGAAGTCAAGGGATGGGCTTATAGAAACCAAGGTGTTTCACTTTCTGACCAGAGTAAATTGCACAGAGCTTCAAGAGGAATTTTTAAAAATGAAATGTGTGTGTGCGTGCGTGTGTATGATTAAATATATTTAGTCAAGGGATGGGCTTATAGAAATAAACATAAATATACTTAATTTAAATATATTTTTAAAAATATTTTAAAAACGTGTTTATACATAATTATATATATATTTATATATATGCTTATTTAAATAAAAACATATTTTCCTAAAGGATTAAAAGCAATTATATAAATAGCTTTCACTTTGTAATTTTTTCAACTGAAGTAATCTGTTCCAACAAACTATAATCAAAATGTTATTTAATAATTTTATCAAGTTATTAATCATGTGGATAATTCTGGTGTTCAGATTATAGAATAGTAACTGACATAGGTATCTCTACGCTTTCAGGGAAATGGATTACTTGACTAATCTATACAGATTGTTAATCTGTTCTTTAGGCAAGTCATGGAATAAACTCAATCAGTTGCTCCACAGTGTTAAATATTTTAGTTACTATATCTAAGATCCAGAAACTGGGTCTTAGTTTCCTTTCTTCATATTTATAACTTAACACATTGCCTTTCAATCTTTAGTGTGACAAGCAAGCACAGCAATGTTTACCCAGGCTGCTGATTCCTGGTATCTGTCAAATATTATAATGATACTTGTTGGCTCTTGTATTAGAAGCAGTGTTGCCAACTGATCTGATAGTCTGCATACACTGAACAGAATTGCTCCCTTTGGACTACTATTTAGGTCTAGATCTGTCCTTTCCAAATCAAGAATTATTTGATATTCAGCAGTTGGTTTTTCTTGATCTCGTGCTGGTATGCTGGTAGCTCCTAGTACTTCATCTAAGAGTCTTCATTTATTTTTTACTCAATATCCTTATTGCACCAGAAATAAATATAAATGGCCATGTTTCATTCTTATAAAATTATCGAAGGACAAACCTTCCTTAATACATATATGCATATATAATTACACCTGACAAACACTGATATTATTGCTATTTTAGAACTCAAAGCTATAAAGACATCATTCTGTTTTCTCTCCTCAGTGAGGCTGTTTGAAATAAGCCATCAATATATCTAAAATAAGCCATAAGAATAAAATCTTACATCTTATTAGAAAACATAGTATTAAAAGAAGCCAGGCAGAAAGCTTTATAGACCCACCCTAGAAATATCATTGAGTTAAGATAGTTATTTCCAGCTCTCTCAAACCATCTGTTGAATAGCAACTTACATGTTTTTCTTTATATTTACACATGCATCCTTCTTCTTAAACAATTGCTACCTTAAAGGTCATCACAATTCTTGTTATTAAACACCTAATGTGTGCAAGTGAAACAGAGCAAAAAGAGATGATTATACTTGGTTTTCAAATATTAAATCTTATAGCCTTTGTCTGCGATTGGAAATGGAAAAAAATGAGTATTGAATTTTAGGTCTGGTGATTAACAGGGTAATGAGAAGAAGGAACCAGAAAAATCGAAAGAATGTGTATGCAGCCTGTTTTAACTGAGTTTTCCCAAGCAGAGCCTGAAATAAGTCTTTCATGCAAGTACTTTTTTTTAATTCAGAGAAAATGTCCTTTAATATAACCCTTTCAAATTGTTTCCTTCATTTTTAACTTTTATTTTAGGTTCAGGAGTACATGTGCAGGATTGTTTTATTGGTAAACTCGTGTCATGGGGGTTTGTTGTACAGATTATCTCATCACCCAGGTATTAAGCGTAGTACCCCATAGTTATTTTTTCTGTTCCTCTCCCTCCTCCACCCTCCACTCTCAAGTAGACCCCAGTGTCTGTTGTTCCCTTCTTTGTGTTCATGAGTTCTCATCATTTAGCTCTCACTTGTGAGTGAGAACATGTGGTATTTGGTTTTCCGTTCCTAAGTAAATTTGCTTAGGATAATAGCCTCCAACTCCATCCAAGTTCCTGCAAAAGACATTATCTCGTTCCTTTTCAATAGCTGCATAGTATTCCATGATGTATATATACCACATTTTCTTTATCCAAGCTATCATTGATAGGCATTTGGGTTGATTCCAAATCTTTGCTATTATGAATAGTGCTGCAATGTATATTTGTATGCCTGTGTCTTTATGGTAGAATGAGTTATATTCCTCTGTATGTATCCAGTAATGGGATTGCTGGGTCAAATGGTAGTTCTGTTTATGGCTCTTTGAGGACTCCTCCCCAACTCATTCTATGAGGCCAGCATTATCCTGGTACTAAAACCAGGCAGAGACACAACAACAACAACAACAAAAAGGAAACTTCAGGTGAATATCCTTGATGAATATTGATGCAAAAATCCTCCACAAAATACTTACAAACCAAATCCAGCAGCACATCAAAAAGTTAATCCACCATGATCAAGGAGGTTTCATCCCCAGGATGCAAGGTTGGCTCAACATACAAAAATCAATTAATGTGATTTATCACATCAACAGAACTAAAGAAAAAAAACACATGATTTTCTCAGCAGATGTATAAAAGGCTTTCCGTAAAATTAAACATCCCACATCCCTTCATGTTAAAAACTCACAATAAACTAGGTGTTGAAGGAAAATATCTCAAAATAATAAGAGCCATTTATGACAAACCCACAGGCACATTATACTGCATGAGCAAGGGCTGGAAGCATTCCTCTTAAAAACTGGCACCAGACAAGTATGCCCTCTCTCACCACTCCTATTCAACATGGTATTGAAGTCCTAGCCAGAGCAATTAGGCAAGAGAGAGAAACAAAGGGCATCCAAATAGGAGAAGAGGAAGTCAAACTATCTGTTTGCAGATAACATTATTCTATATCTAGAAAGCCCCATTGTCTCAGTCCAAAACCTCCTTCAGCTGATAAACAACTTCAGCAAAGTTTCAAGATACGAAATTAATGTACAAAAGTCACTAACATTCCTATACACCAACAACAGCCAAGCTGAGAGCCAAATCAGGAAGGCAATCCCATTTGCAATTGCCACAAAAAGAATAAAATATCCAAGAATACAGCTAATCAGGGAAGTGAAAGATCTCTACAATGAGAGATACAAAACACTGCTCAAAGAAATCAAAGACACAAACAAAAGGAAAAACATCTCACGCTCATGGATAGAAAGAATCAATATCATTAAAATGGTCATACTTCCCAAAGCAATTTACAGATTCAGTGCTGCTTCTATCAAACTACCAGTGACATTCTTCAGAGAACTAGAAAAAACTATTTTAAAATTCATATGGAACCACAAAACAGCCTGTATACCCAAGGCCATCCTATGCGAAAAGAACAAAGCTGGAGGCATCACATTACCTGACTTCAAATTATACTACAAGGCTACAGTAACCAAAACAACGTGGTACTGGTACAAAAACAGACACATAGACAGGTGGAACAGAATAGAGAGCCCAGAAATAAGGCCACACACCTATGATCTTCAAAAAGCTGACAAAAACAAGCAATGGGGAAAACACTCCCTATTCAATAAATTGTGCTAGGATAATTGGCTAGTCATATGCAGAAGCTTGAAACTGGGCCCCTTCCTTACACTATATACAAAAATCAACTCAAGATGGATTAAAGACTTAAATGTAAAACCCAAAACTATAAAAACCTTGGAAGACAACCTAGGCAATGCCATCCTGCCATAGGAATGGGCAAGGTTTCATGACAAACACACCAGAAACAATTGCAACAAAAGCAAAAATTGACAAGCAGGATCTAATTAAACTTAAGAGCTTCTGTACAGCAAAAGAGACTATCAACAGAGTAAACAACTGCAGAATAGGAGAAAATATTTTCTAACTATGAATCTGACAAAGGTCTAATATCCACCATCTATAAGGAACTTAAATTTGCAAGAGAAAAGCAGGTACTTTATTTTGGGAAGCCAATCCAGGGAACAGGGGAGGGGCACTTGAGAAGAGTAAAACAGGAAGGAGGGAGAGCTAATACAAGAGTGTGCTGTTCAGCTACCTATGCCTATGGGTAACTGGGGCTTAGTCTTGGTGGGGATGCTTTAAGGAACCACATAGAAGACCCTTCAGGATTATCAGCCAGAGAAAAACAGGGGAGCAGCCTGACCTCCACGGGCTAAAATTAACACTGGAGGGCTTATATTTTCTCTGTTTTAGGAGTCTCACTAGAAAGCAGAGAATCCCTGGGATAACAAGCAAGACAGATGCATAGTACAGCTGGGATGTACTATGCATGGTAAAGTGCTGGTAAAGGCACCTGTGTAGAGCCTGTTGCCTCAACAATGTCCAGGACAAAAAGGTGAGCTGAGGGATGTGAGAGGGGTATGGCAGGTGTTTAATGTAATGCCCAACTTTGACACTTATTCACTAGGTGTATCATTTGTTCACTCTTAGCACCTGTTTCCTCATCCTAAATGAGGCAGGAGGATCACTTACCCTGGCTGTTTCCCAGAATGATCACTAAGAGAGTTGTAAAAGCACTTTGAAGCAATTTAAAAGCTAACTCACTGCAAAACTGAGAGTGGTTGATGCTATTGTAGACCTGGGACATGAAACAATACCAGGAAAACAGAAAACTAAGAGTAGGTCACAGAGAGCATCTAGAAGGCCTCAGGAAGCCCCTGCACTGATATGGCAATTCTGTAGTTATATTAACTAGGGAAAAATATCAACACAGATGCCAAAGAAAGTAGAGTTTATTTGGGAAAAAAAGAATTGCAATTCAAGTACACTGAATTAGGGCAACACTAAATAGTGTCCTTTCAGGCAAGCTCAGGTTTTTAATAGGAGATTTCTTCAAAAAGTTGTTTTGGGGGGCAATTCATTGGCTGCACAGAAATCCTACATTGCAGAGCTGTTCTGAATTGGTAGTTAATTAGGGCACTCCCAGCTGAGGGATGTTGAAGGCTAGTGGATTCTGACTTAAGGTGTTATCCAAGTCTGTTGGTACCTTCTGTGGCTTAACATTTAGCAGGTATGAGTGCAGTCCTCTCTTGATCTTCCAATTCCAGTTTAATGCCTAGGCCTAAATTACTTTATTTCCTTTCACAGCAACAATGGACCAGGAAGGCATGACATGCACAAATGATGACAGGCACCACACTTAGCAACTTGGAAAATGAATATGTGAGTTTAACGCCTGAAGTTTTTTAACAATTGAAATACTAGAGTTTTTGCTGGAAATAAATATTGATTGAACTGATTCAGTAAATGCCTAATATATGAGGACCGTAATTCCTAATCTCCCTGTCAGACCAAATTAAGATCTACATTTTAGCCATGTCTGTCCACCTCTCTGCTTTAAAGTTTAAATTCACTTTCTTCCACAGTATTTTGACAATTGAAAGACTCCAGTTGGATTACTAATTTCAGCCCTATTTGATCTGAGGATGCAATCGGTAGCTACTCTCACATCCTCAAGTTACATGACAGTTATACTTTTTATTTCCTCAGAACATTTGCCAATTTAATAAACGTTCAATCCCAATATTAAATTCTCCCCTGAGCCTTAGCGCAGGTACATGTGCATAGATAGAATCAGGGTTAACAATATTCCATATGCCATTTCTTCTCCCAGTCACTTGAAGACATCGTGGAAGCACTTTGCAGAGGAGAACCAAAAGTGGTCTTGAAATGGTAACAGATCTCAAAGCCTAACAGCTGAACTGAGAGCCCTGGGGCTTTCAACCCAGTTTCCAGTGGGCAGCAGAAGGCTCACTATGGATGGCTCTGAGTAGAGAAGAAGGAAGTCAAGGAAGAGATGGGGAAGAGGAGGGGAAGAGTTCCCCAAATGTACCTTGCCCTCCCTCTCCCCTGAGTGTCCATGTGCAGGAGGTTAACGTTGATGTGGTGAGTAATGCAAGCAGTGGCCCTACAGGTTCCCCTAATACAGGGTCCTAATGGTTAATCCTACTTCCTTTCAGGTACTCCTTCCTGAAATGACGAATATGTTGCAAGGGAAAGGCTTTGTAACCTAAAACTGTTGATCTAGTCTTCAACGATGGCATACACGTTATAGTCACTTTCTCTGTGACATAAATTTCAGAGAAATTGTTCTTTCCTTTCTCAGCCATTGATATTATTTTAAACCATGATTCTATTTTTACCTTCAGTTTGAACAATCTCTGCATAACAAGCATCTTTGCAGATACATGGCATTTCTTCCTAAAACTTCAAAAATCTTCAAAAAATATGTAATTCTTCTATTTTCAAATTCCATGAGAGTCTGCTCTCCCTATGTGTACGCTTTAGGAGCTCTGCTATTTCCCTAAACTAATATTACAGTGGTGTGATGTACCATTAATTACATGACCATGGAGATTCAGAGGTGAAAGCAGGGATTGCCTGCATCTTTTAAGTCCCATTTGGATTTTGATTTCATTTCATAAGAGATCTTATTAATGATAAAAGTTGGCAGGGGTGACTTTGGGAATTCTAGGAAGAGCCCTGGGGCTTTCAACCCAGTTTCCAGTGGGCAGCTGAAGGCTCACTATGGATGACTCTGAGTGGAGAAGGAGGAAGTCAAGGAAGAGATGGGGAAGAGGAGGGGAAGAGTTCCCCAAATGTACCTTGTCCTCTCCCCTGAGTGTCCATGTGTGGCAGGAGGTTAACGTTGATGTGGTGAGTAATGCCCAAAGGCTCTAAAGCTAGACAGGGCTCTATGATTATATGATCAGGGGATTTGTGTGCTACGCCAAGGCTTGGATGGCATCCTTTGTTCCAGACAGAAGGGTCCTGTTTATTGTGCTCCTAAGGTACTTTTTTGTTCACTTTATAACTTTTGCTCCCATGCACTCAACAGATATTGACCAGCTACTATGTGCTAGTAAGTAAGTGGTAGTTGTTTGGGATACAACAGTGAGTAAAGCATGACTCCTAGCATCTGTTGTATGTGCATGCATGCCATGCATGTGACACTGAGGGAGAGCAAGATTAAGTGATATGACAGCATAGAGACTGGGCACCACCTAACCCTCCATGTGGAATTCAGAGAGGTCTTTATTTCTCTGATGCTGAGTTTAAGCTTGGGTGTTCCAGCGACCAGAACTGTAATGGGAATTGTAGGTGCAGATGAACTTTGTGTAGGGTTGTGGTTCTTTCCCACAGAACTATCGGCACCCAGTGCAACCAGTTACACAACTTTCTTTACAACTCTGCAGCAAGCTAGACAGGTCACAGGCAGTCCCAACTCAGGAGGTTGCCTGCATCATGTTGATGGTGAAGCTGACACCATAGCATGGAAATCAGAGTCCACTGCTCCTACAGATCAATGCTTAGCTGTTTCAATATATTATCTGAAACTGCATCTTTTAATTCCTGGACTTTTCAGATCTGTACTGACTCAGATCTGGGTGGGGCTTAGTTTGAAGGAGGGAGTCCTTGGTGATGACGTGATTTCCTTGGTCTGTCATAGGTAACTAATCAAACGTACCTTAGACTTTACTTTCTGAGAAACTCAGAGTTGAATTCAATGTTTATTCTTATGGACTACTTAGCATTTGACTAGACGGTGTGAATTTCCAAGTAAGGTAAGGATTTCTTTCTAAGTTGTTTTTACCTAGAACTTAAAAGTGGGCATGAATAAATCATATATGGGTGGTTTTTATTTTCCTGTTAGGAAAAAATTAGTGACTGATCTTTTAAATTGACTTAGTGCATATACTATGTATTGTGCATATGCACAAACAAATATTTAGTAAAAGGTTGTCTTGAAGGGACATGCTGATATATTTCAAATAAAAGACCTTAGCAAAAATGAGGAAAATGCCTAACATTCTGGTAAGACAGTGAAGGAGGAATGAGCAATGTTTGTTTTGAAAATTGTCTGAGAACTTTAAACAAATCTCTGAGGGTATATTCTTACTTGTAATTGTTCATCTAATTACACTACAGAGGCTTATTAGCTGCTCCAAGATGCACTGCTTTCCATTCTGTGGTGGAAACAAAAGGACCATAGTGGTGGTTTTCTAGCAGAAGAATTGTGATCTTTGAATTCTAATACAAGAAACTTAGAAGTCTCTTAGTTATTTCCACTGTCTCAAGGGAGAATCATTAAGTTTATGTCATTTTCAATGCCTAAAACAAGATTCAAAAAGTTAAGATTCAATTCTCACTGGGTTTCTATTATTTGGGACTTTGGACAATAGAAAAAAGTATGAACAGGTAATTTAGGTTTTTTTGGTGTTACTGGTACCTGACAAAACAAACTTGAGCTTCCCTATTTCCTAGAAACTTGGAGGAAATAATTTCTGTCTGGAATGGCAAATTGGTGTCATATTCCATTTATACGCATATTTTAATCAAAAGATGTAATAACATGTAGTGGTCAAGATCATAGTCTCTGGAGTCAAGTAATCCTTGGTGCGTTTACCTGCTTCATCATTTTAACCAGTTATATATTTTTCTCAGAGCCAGTTTCCTAATCTGTAAAATGGGGGTAGACTAGGATTGCTGTGAAGATTAAATGAAATTTATCAAAGTGTTTAGCAAAGTGCCTGGTATGTAGAAAGTGATTAATAAATATTATTTCAGAATATAGATGTAAAAGTCAAATAATTTCCTATATAATCATATTGAGTAGCCTGAAAGTTTGGTGGCTCTTCAATAAATCTGTGAATGAAGGCTTTGCCTACTTTTGGCGTGTGGCCCACCAGCATGTTCTATCAGTTGGCCTGAGCTGAGAAAGAAACCAACTCCTGTGTTGAGTTTTCCTCCAGGTGCTTAAGATAGACCATACCTGAATATTTTGATCATTAACCAGTGATCCTGGGTGGCTCCTCCTTGCTCTGGTCAGTAACCGGTGTAGGTCACGTAGTAAGGCACTAAACAAAGTGTTTTTCCTCCTGAGGTTGTCATGTCAACTCTAAATTCCCAGAGACTTGCCTAGGAGTAGAGAGTTTGTTCTGAGTTCCATAACCAGCATCCTCTTTGAGGCTTTGAATGTCTAACTGACTTCTGACTGCAGGCATGCAAACTTTTCCCCTGCCTAGTAGGAATGAATACGCCTTTTCCAAGCATCTACATAGCAGCCACCCAGGGACTATCTGAGAGCCAGTTGCTTCCTGACTTAATTTCTGGGAAGAGCAATTGCCTACTCAAGACAAATTCCTTCCTCCTTATTCTTCTGTCAGATGAGATTAGCTATTAGGTATTCCCTCCCTAGGACTCTGACCTGACTCTCATAGAAAAGAAAATGAGGATCCAAGTTCATTCCATTTAACTGGGGCTATAAACATATGCCACCAGAAAAATTCTGCTATTCTGGCTTACTATAACTTTAGGTTCTCCTTTCTAACACAATACTATCTTTATAAAATGTACACACCTTTCCTTGATATTCAGTTGTGGTGTTTATGTGTTCAAGATCCTTCTAATTTAGCCCCAACTAAAGTTCCCAGTATGTATTTGCAGGCCTCTTGTACTGCACCATCTTCAGTAAAATGTGTATTTCTCTTTCTTCAGCATAGGCTTCACCCTTAGAAGCTCGCTTTTCTCTGGATATTCATTTCCAGCAGGTCTCGGAGATAATGTACTGTATTGCGTCTTTTTCTGTTGGAGACTAGAATGCAGTTAGCAGGTGCAGCTTCTTATAACTGCAGATTCAGATATTTTTCTCTCCGTAAAAACTGTTAAATGTCCCCTTAGAGGCTCATTTTAAAATTGAGTAAGGAATGGGGGCTTGTTTTTCCTTAGTCCTTGATCTTGGAATCTTATAGTCTGACATTGCACATTGCTCCTTACCATTTAGAGTTCAAACCACTAATTCCCAAGTGATAAGAGATGAAGATACAAACCAGAGATAGGCAAATGTACATTTGCAGCTTCCTTGCTTTAATACTTCTGTTTCAGGTGGGATGTCTTCTCCATGGCTATCCAAGTCTGTCCTAGACACCACCTTTGAAAAATGAGATCCTTTCTATCTAATTTAACCTAGATTAGAGGCATCACTGAGAACACCTTCTGAAGGTAAAAACCTTTTGCCTTTTCTTTGTGTCTCATACTCTATATTCCTTAACTGCAATCACTACAATGTCCTGTCAGTTACACAAAATTAATGTTACTATAACTGACTTTGATAATATTTCTATTTACAAATTGACAAATTATATTCCTAATCTAATTACATTCATGCAAAGCTAGTAGCTCTGTAGTTTTATCAACTTGGCAACAAGGAAAATAAACTTAATTTTTAAAAACAGGCTCAAAAAGTTAAGTCACTTTTGTAAAAGACCTAGAAAAATATATATATATAAAATCATATAACTATTATAATGCATAAATATATAAATATGTTATATAAATATACTACATATTTACCATAGATAATAAGTGAAAAGGGTGAAATTGGTGGAGTCAGAGCTTAGAAATCTTGTTAGTCTGGTTGGAGGAGAGAAAGGAGAGGAGTAGTCAGATTATGAAGAATTCCATCGGGATAGTATGTTTTGAGTTTGCAAGTTCAGCAGTGGAGCAGAAAGTTCTGGGTGATAAGTGCAGGAATCCTGGAAATGCTAGACTGAGTGGAGTAGAAGTAACTAGTTTTGGAGTTCTTGACTTTTTCTTCCTAGAGTTTTAGATTTGCTGGTAAGAATTTAGTAGATAGGAGGAAGGGGCATAGAAAAGCTCAGATGACCCGAGTGATAAGCATTTCTTAAATATTTCAGACCCATAAAGGTACAAATAATGCTCTAACCCAACCATATATGCCCCATCCAGCTTAAATACCATTGACACTCCCTAGGTACCCTTTCGTGTAGGAGCAAGGGTCACTCTGGAATACACGTCGATTCTCACAGTGAGATACAGAATCCCTAAAGATACAGAAGCAATGGCTTGGAAAGAGCACAGTTGGATGAAGAGATTGCCAGCTTTATTTTCAGATTCCAGTGTGGCGAGAAGATGGCAAAATGAGCAACTCTTCTTAAGAAAAAGGAGATGGGGAAACGGTTCTTTGGGGTAATTGAGTTCCCACTGAGGCGGGAAAGCAGCAGGAATCTGAGCAGGCTGTGGGTAACGGGAAGTTTATTGGGTAATGACGTTTTCAGAGTCCACAGGGAAGAGGTTTGAAAGGACCAATAGAAGGGGAAGGCTGGGTGGGTCGAGGGGAAGCAGCACAGAACCTGGGAGAGACAGTGTGTGAGAAGATGAGTAAGCAAGCGTCCTGTTCACAGCATGAAGTACCAGCTTTTGCAGAGACAGGAGGCAGGGTGGGAAGAAACAGCCCAGGGAATTCAAGGACAACCTGCCACAGCCTTTCACTGCATGCCTTTGTTTCATAGAAAGGATTTCACCACAAGGAGTTGATGAGTCAAAGATTCAGGTGCAAGTGATTTGTTAAAATAGTGCTCTTAGAAGAAACCAGTTAGTGGTAGGGAAAGCCAGAGTGATGAGTAGGTTAGGAATATAAACCAGGTGAGTCAATAATAGGAAAAACATGGTTTGCTGGGGCTTCCAGGAAATAAGCTTCTCTCCTTAACAAGAAGTGCTGGTGAAGCTCCAGTTCTTTTCATCTGAGTTTAGCGGTGTGTGATGTCAGGCCTGAAACATCTATAGCCACTTCGTTACCACGAGGGAAGCAAGGTTGTGTATAAGGTAAACCCACAGGACGCAAAGCAGAGACGTGAGGCCTGGTGACATATGTCCTGGATAGACCTGGCCAGAGGCTCCCAGAAGCCTCAGTTATGTTTCTCAGAAGATTCCCTTTGTTCCAGGATGTTGCTCTTATTGCTTGTAACAGAAATCTAAATTCCCACTTTATTTTAATAATGCTGTCATATTTATCTAAATGTGCTTTAATCTTGGAATTCAGAGTAATCAAAAAATGACTAATGACATCAAATATTTACGTTTAGCTTCTAACACAGCTGAAATATTTCATAGCAGTACAATGAAATGAGAGAATTTCCTTTCACACTGGAAAGGAAGGAATTATACATGCACAAATATCTCTTCTAATTTATGTCTTCTGATCTTGGAGTTAGTCTCCTTAAAATTTGAGTGTGAGGAGACCTATGCCCTCCAAACCAATTTTCCCCATTGAATTTAGCTTTTTATTTATATATGCAAAACAACGTATCCTAAGTGTGCTTTGTAGATTACGTTTCTAATTCTTGTTCATTCTTGTGCTTTTAGTGTTGCATGCTCTGACATAGTTCTGCAAGCTGTCTTTGAAAAGCTTTTTACCTCTTCCTTTTTACTGCTCTTTTGTCTTCCCTGTGAATTCGAGACGTAACCGCAGAAATAGATGACTGAATACTAAGTATGTATAGGTTCTATTTTCCCACTTTTATTTACTTTTCTGAGGATTCCAAACACATTTGTTGTTTTTGAGGCATTTGCTTTCTTCTAGAGTTACCTTCTTGCAGTCTTTTTTGTTAAGGTAACTCCTATTCAATTCTTACCCCTTATTTTTTTCACCACCACAATTTTCCTCCCCTGCCCCCAATTATTTCAATTGTCCTTGTCTCTTATATTCCTGTTTTCTTCCCTAGGCTACTTTGAGAGACTACCTTGTTTCTCTTTCCCTTTTGGAATTTGAGGGTGGCCCATGGTAGTTTTAATCTGTTTGGCAAATTCTTGTAATCTTTTCTCCTAAGGATTCTACTCCTTTCTCCCTCAACTCAAGCAGCCTCCAGGTCATCTTGCCTCCTCCTTTCTTCTTGGAACCAAGCAGCACATTTTAGTTTTCACTTCTTCCTGCTCGCTACCTTGACTCTTCTATTGTTTCTCTCCTGCTTGTAAGTTGGTTTCATCTGAGTGACTCGTATTTACCAAGTATTGCCTATGAGCTCAGTGGTTTGTGTGCTGCCTGTACAATATAAAAGGTAATCCACATAACTGAGCTGAGGTATTGGGTTGGTATTCTCATTTTAGAAGAAAGTTGAGATGTGCTAGAGTTGAGGAAATAAGACAAGTAACAATCTAGATTTGATTTCTGTGTTGCTATTTATATTCACTATCTAATTCATACAAGAAGGTACACTTGTGAATTACATAGATGTGATTTTTGTAGTAGGGAAATGAATATTAACATGAAGGTTAAACAGTCTGACTTTAAAATGGTATATAAATGAGTTTGAAAGAGAAAATATCTGATTTCATTTTCTGTTTTGTTGTAGTAGGAGGGTTAGTCATTCGATAACAGGTCTGAAATAACATAATACCTGGAAACCATAATTACTGGAACTTGTGAATATTTTACCATCCAGGGTTCAACCTCCTACCCCTTATTCTCCTGACAGTATGCTGAGACAGATACTTTATTGACTAACATCTCTCTCCACATTTTCCCCTGCTAATTGTGCTTTGATTGGTTCAAATTCCACGTGGTGATTCCTTGATTCTGACAATCCAAGACATTCAGCTGTCTTCAAGTCAAGTAATTGACTTTTTTGAATTAGTTTTCATTTCATTTCAGTTTTCAGTTCATCCAACCCCAATTCAAGTTGGAAACACATCCTTAGTATTTCCTTGCTACCTGGGCTTTAGCAAATGCTACTTTACTCTCCTTCCAGCTACTCAGGAGGCTGAGGCAGGGGAATGGCTTGAACCCGGGAGGCAGAGGTTGCAGTGAGCCTTTTCCTAGTTTTATTGTTGGAGGCCTAACTCATGGGAGAGATTATGCAATACAGTTCTGAAGTCAAGGGGGAAGAGGTAGGAAGGGAGAGGAGAAAAGAAGTCCCTTGAGGGCATTTACTAAAAATGCCTCCTGGTGCTGCCTTTTCTGTTCTGGGCTGGCTCTCTCCTTGAAAACAGCACATACTAACAGCAAATAAAAAAATCCTGGAATCAGTATGCTGTGTTGTCTTTTGTGGGAAAGTCAAAGCATCTTCTTTTTCTTTTCCACCCGTGTCCCACCTCTTTGTTGCTTGTTTAGGCAAAAAAGTAAAATATTTCTTCTCCTTATTTGGCATTCAACTGCTTAATTCAGTTATGTCTTGGTTCTGAGTTTTCTGTATCAACTTTTCCTAGAACGTGGAAACTTTAGATCAACAGATTCAATCCTGTCTTCATTTTAGAAAAGTTTTCTTACATTTTATTTATGTATCAACTCCTTGATTTGATGAGTTCTTGACTTCGGGGGCCCATATCAATTATCCTAATACTGTGCCATTGATGTGCTATAATGTAACCTCATCTAATTGCATTCAATTTATGTTCTATAGCTCAACCTCATCTAGTGCATTCATCTCTTTAAGCTGAATTCATCAAGATATCACAAATCTTCCTCTACTTCGGCTTTCAGTGATATCACTTCTGTACTTTGCTAGCTCTACGTTCTTATTAGTTATCTCTAGAAATTTTAGTCCATATTTTGTTTCCTCATGTCTACAATCCTCTTCTCATCCATTATTTTGTTTAGCTTCTTTTTGAGTACTTGTTTTGTTGTGTACATATCCTGGGCATTAATTTCTAATATAAAACATATAATTATTGTGTATATGTTTTCTAGAGGGTATAGACCTAATATAAGTGAAGGTTTCCTTTCTGCTCTTTGAACTGTTTTATTCCAGGTTGGGCTTTATTTTATTTTTTGGCCATTTGCATGCCATTCCTGTACCCCACCTCTTTTGGACTATAGTGTATATTATGTAGCATGTCATTTTATTATTTTGCTCAATCAGTAGCCAGGTAATCAAACCAGTTCTGACACAGTAGGTGCGTGATGGGCTCTTGATTTTTTTTTCTCATTTTGTCTGAGACCTATAATCCATTATTGCAACCACCATTGCCACTATCTCACAGCAGGTGACTCTGATGGCTGGGTCTGTTGTGTTCTCTCATTTGCTTAGGCTGAGTTATTGGCAGAGGTGGAAATAAACTTTTTGTTAGATAATCGAACTGACTCTCATTTTTGGACCTACTGAATATCACATTCCAGTGTTTACAGCATTTAGTTGGGGGCGTGTATACGCGTGTGTAGTGTTCTAAAGGGGAACGCACTGGGATTTTGAGTGACTTCTCCCTGTTCAATGTATCATTGTATAAGCTATGCTCCCATTGTCATGTCAATGCCATTGCTGATGTTCCCATTTGTTTCCTACTACTCCCCAGTCAAGAAAGAAAGAAGAAAGATTTCTCTCCAAATTTAGGCATTGTATTAGTTTCCTCAGGCTCCTTTAACAAACTACCACAAATATGGTGGCTTAAATTAAGAAAAACATATCCTCCCATAGTTCTGAAGGCTAGAAGTCCCAAATCAAGGTGTTGGCAGGCCCACACTTCTAAAGATTCTAGGGGAGAATCCTTCCTTGCCTCTGCCAACTTCTGGCGACTCCTGGTGTTCCTTGCCTTATGTCAATATAATTTCAGTCTCTGCCGCCATCTATGTGTCTTTTCCTACCTCTCATAGGACTTAGGACACAGCCTAATCCAGTATGATTTCATCTCAGTCTTTACCTTAATTACATCTACAAAGAGCTTAGGTGGATATGAAATTTTGAAGAACAACTAGTCAATCCGGTACAAATACATTAGAGCTTTCAGGGCTTCAGCAACACATCACAGATTTACTGTGTCTGAGAGTGGGCCTCACCTTCCTACTAACGGCCTGTTCTGCGGATCCCTAATCTCTCTAGATTTGGTAAATTGTTCCTTCAGCCCAGGATGATAGGGTACTTGTCCATGTTACTAGTCTTGGGAGTACAGCATCATTCTTGTTAGTTTCACTTAACCCTGCCTACAGCTGTATAAATAATCACATTAGTCAACTATTCATGATTGCCACAATATGTTGTCATATTTGCTGCCTGAGTAGGATTACTGGTTGATTTTGCATCCTTGCCTTATAATGGATGTTAAAGGGACTATTTCTAATATTTCCCCAGTGAAGATTCTGTTTTTATAGGGTTTTTCAGACATATTCTTTGTCACATTAAAGCCTTTTACTCATCAATGATGATGAGTAAATTTACAAAATGAGGAATTTACAATAACTTTGTACATTATCTATTTTTTCTAGATGTATTCAGATGATTGGTTTTTCAACTCTAATCTGCTTTATATGCTTTTAACCTGGGTTTTCTAGAAAACAGTGCCTGAAGCAAGGATTAAAATGCTTATGCTTTATTTGGGAGGTAAAAACTCAGGGCTGTGAGAGAGAAGGAAAATGGAAGCAAGGCAAGGGAAGATGGGCAGCTTTGTAAAGGGACAGATTACCATGCTGGCTACTGCTTGGTCATAGCATTCATCAGTGTGAAGGACTTTTCTGAATGGGAAGATAGAAAACTGTGCCTCAAAGTCCTCCATGGGAGGAAAGAAGATGGGGGATTGATCTGCCCAGATCTAGTCACTCCTGCTGGTTAAAATTTACCTCACAGGAAATAAACAGCTCCATATATCCCAATGTCATCATCTAGTCCCTTTAATAGCAGCTCAGGGTGCTAAGTCCCATGCCCTGCTGTACAGAGTTCCATTCCATTCCAGAAGTATCAGGAGGGACCAGACACTCCAGGTATGTGCCTGGTTGGCTCAGCTCTGGGTGGTGGCCAAGGAGGAAGGCTTGGCCCTCTCAGGGCAAATGACTCAACAGAGCCTCACAGTGACAGTTAAGGTCAGTGACACATTTGAGCCAAGGGAATCTGAGGCACACAAGACTTCGGTCTGATACATGTGATAAATCACATTTATAAATTTTCTAATGCTAAATATTCTTTGGATTCCTGGAGAAAACCCAACTTGGTCACTGACAGCCATGAAAATGTGGGCTCACATCTCCTGCTGCGGGCAGTGTGGGCCGTTGCAGCTCTAGGTGCTGCTCTCTGGATCATCCACCACTTTTGTGTCATGGCCATGACTGATCTCAGCTGATGCTCCACCGATGATTCATTCCCTCAGCGATTGAGCACAGTGGCAAGGCTAACAAGGGACTCCTCTAACGGATGGCTTTGGTGCAAGGGCTCCCCACTCATCTGACAAAACTTTCTTAGAACTGCGGCAAGCCTGATGTTCCTTTCACTCCATTTCCGCCCTTCCTCTCTCCTTTAACATCACAGTTGGAAAGTTCTCCTGACTTCTGCTTTCCCCCTCTATCCTTCACAGGAGTTTTCCTCACTATTATCCCTCGAACATCGTGTCCCATCTTGGTGTCTGCTTCTTGGAGGACACGATCAGCACAGTGATAATACGTTATCTGTTTTAATATTGTTAGATTTGGTTTACGACATTTTGTCCAGATTTTCATATCTCTTTTCCTGAGTGAAATAGATTATCTTCTGTCCTCATTGTCTGGGTTTAAATAATAATACTGTCCTTGAAGTTTGGTAGAATGTGTCTGGAAAACCATGTGGGCCCGCTCGAGTTCTCCCTCTCTCCCCCTCTGTGTGTGTGTGTGAGGGTTTTAAACCGCTGTCCAATTTCTTTAATAATTATAGAACTCTTTAAGATTTATATTTTGTGTTTATCTCAGTTAAGGAAAGATTCTTAGAAAACTGTTTTTAAATCTACTGGCAGAATGTTTCTGATAATATTATCTTTTCACGTCTCTGCTTTCTCTGTAATCATACTACATTTTCTCACTTAATTTTGCCAGAAGTTTGTCTATTGTCAATTTGTAGTCTTGCTAATCAATTTTTGACTTTAACTTTTTCCATTGTATATACATAAATTTTTTCTATTTTATTCCACTATTATATTTTCCTGCTACTTTTATGAATTTTTTCTTTCTTTTTTGGAGACAGAGTCTTGCTCTGTCACCTCGACTGGAGTGCAATGGCGTGATCTCAGCTCACTATAACCTCCACCTCCCGGGTTCAAGCAATTCTCCTGCCTCAGCCTCCCAAGTATGTGGGATTACAGGTGCCCACCACCATGCCCAGTTAACTTTTGTGTTTTTAGTAAAGACGGGGTTTCACCATGTTGGTCAGGCTGGTCTTGAACTCCTGACCTCAGGTGATCCGCCTGCCTCAGCCTCCCAAAGTGCTGGGATTAAAGGCGTGAGCCACCATGCCCAGCCCTTTCGAACAATTTTTTTCTAACTTAGATTTTATACTTATTTAATATATGCTTACCTTTATTCTTTTTTAATACAAATGTTTGACTAAATTCTCCTTAAGACTGCTTTTATTGAATTCTACCTCTTTGCATACATTGTGCTTTTTCATTTGGTTCTGAGTAATAAACCATTTTTATTTTAGAATAATTTTAGAGTTACAGAAAAGCTGTGAAGGTATTATAAGAGTTCTTGTTGGCTGTGCGTGGTGGGTCACACCTGTAATCCTAGTACTTTGGGAGGCCGAGGCGGGTGGATCATGAGGTCAGGGGTTCAAGACCAGCCTGACCAACATGGTGAAACCCCATCTCTACTAAAAATACAAAAATTAGCTGGGCATGGTGGCAGGCACCTGTAATCCCAGCTACTCAGGAGGCTGAGGCAGAAGAATCCCTTGAAACCGGAAGGTGGAGGTCGCAGTCAGCCACGATCATGCCACTGCACTTCAGCCTGGGCAATACGAGCGAAACTCTGTCTCAAATACAGAAAAAGAGTTCTTGTTAACTTTTGCCCAGCTTCCCCTATGTTAACATCTTATATATATGGTTCATTTGTCAAAACTTAAGAAATTAGCATGGTACAATACTACTAACTAAACTACAGATTCTATTTGAAGGTCACCAGCTTTTCCAGTAACTTCCTTTTTCTATTTCAGGATCCAATCCAGAATACCACAATGCATTTAGTAGGTCTTTTATTTTTTTATTTTCAATTTTAATTTTTGTGGGTACATAACAGTTATATATATGTATGAGATACATGAAATGTTTTAATACATGCATGCAGTGTAAAATAAGCACATCATGGAGAATGGGGTATCCATCCTATTAAGCATTTGTCCTTTGAATTACAAATAATTCAATTACACTGTCTAAATTATTTTAAAATTTACAATTATGTTACTGACTATAGTCACTCTGTTGTGCTATCACATAATAGGTCTTGTTCATTCTAACTATTTTTTGTACCCATTAACCATCCCCACCTTCCCCACAACCACTACCTTTCCCAGCCTCTGGTAACAACCCTTCTACTCTCTAGGCCCATGAGTTTAATGGTTTTGATTTTTAGATCCCACAAATGAATGAGAACATGTGATGTGTGTCTTTCTGTGCCTGGCTTATTTCACTTAACATAATAATCTCCAGCTCCATCCATGTCATTGCAACTAATTGGATCTCATTCTTTTTTATGGCTGAATAGTACTCCACTGTGTATACGTACATTTTCTTTTATCCATTTATCTGTTGATGGACACTTATGTTGCTTCCAAATCTTAGCTATTATAAACAGTGCTGTAACAAACATAGGAGGGCAAATATCTCTTTGATATACTGATTTCCTTCCTCTTGGGTATATACCCAGCAGTGGGATTGCTGGGTCATACAGTAGTTCAATTTTTATTTTTTTTAGGAACCTCCAAACTTTTCTTATAGTGGTGTACTAATTTAGATTCCCACCAACAAGGTATGAGGGTTCCCTTTTCTCCACATCCTTGCCAGCATTTGTTATTGCCTGTCTTTTGGATAGAAGCCATTTTAATGGGGATGAGATGATATCTCATTATAATTTTGATTTGCATTTCTCTGATCAGAGATGTTGAGCACCTTTTCATATGCCTGTTTGCCATTTGTACATCTTCTGAGATAGGTCTATTCAAATCTTTTGCCCATTTTTAAAAATTGGATTATTAGATTTTTTCCTATAAAGTTGTTTGAGCTCCTTATAGAGTCTGGTGATGAATCCCTTGTCAGAGGGGTAGTTTGCAAATATTTTCTCCCATTCTGTGCGTTGTCTCTTCACTTTGTTGATTGTTTCTTTTGCTATGCAGAAGCTTTTTTAACTTGATGTGATCCCATTTGTCCATTTTTGCTTTGGTTGCCTGTGCTTGTGGGGTATTACTCAAGAAATTTTTCCCCAGACCAATGTCCTGGAGAATTTCCCCAGTGTTTCTTGTAGTCATTTCATTGTTTGAGGTCTTAGATTTAAGTCTTCAATCCACTTTTATTTGGTTTTTGTATATGGCAAGAGATAGGGTTCTAGTTTCAGTCTTCTGCATATGGATATCCAGTTTTGCAAGCACCATATATTGAAGAGACTATCTTTTCCCCAGTGACTATTCTTGGTACCTTTGTTGAAAATGAATATACTGTACATGTGTAGATTCGTTTCTGGGTTCTCTATTCTGTTCCACTGGTCTATGTGTCTGTTTTTATGCAAGTACCATACAGTTTTGACTATTATAGCTCTGTAGCATAATTTGAAATCAGGTAATGTGATTCCTCCAGTTTTGTTCTTTTTGCTTAGGATAGCTTTGGTACCAGTTAGGCCTTCTTAGTCTTCTCCAAACTGCAAGTTTCTCCTTTTTTGTGACCTTGACAGTTTTGAGGTATAATGGTCAGGTAATTTGTAGACTGTCTTCAATTTGACTTTGTCTTATGTTTTTCTCATTATTAGACTGGGGTTGTGGGTTTTGTGGCAGAGTACTACACAGGTGTAGTGCCATTATCACGTGTAGGGATACATAATGGCAACTTGACTTACTGATAATGTTAATCTCAATCACATGGTTAAATTAATGTCTGTCAGGGTTTTCCATTATAAAATTACTATTTTTTCACCCATTCTCTGGTTGTTGGAACTGAATGACTAAATCCAGCCCACACTCAAGGGGAGGGGGATTAAGTTGCGCCACCTCTTGGAGGCAGGTAGTATGTGTATATATATTATTTGAAATTATTTGGTGTGGAAAAAAGGTATGCATTCAACCATTAATGCACATTAGTGGATTATTTATAATACATGGATTTTTATTCTTTGGGTTATAATCCAATATTATAATTTATTTTGCTGCTTAAAGTTTCTAGCTTTCGTCATTACGGGCTCTTTGAAGTTGATGCCTGTGTCCTTTTGACATAACCCTACTTTTTAAAAATTAGCACTTTCTTTCTTTCTCCTCTTCATGACTCCTCAAATTTGTATTCTTATACCGCTTATATTTATTCTAGATCAGAGAAAAAATATTTTTCCAGAGAGAAATTTTAGGCTAAATTAATAAAAGATGTTATGTTAGTCCCAGTTTTGATATTTATAGCAAAAATAAGTCTTACATGAATAAAAAGCAATTATACATTTCACATATTACCTTCAGGGGAAAAATACCCAAAGAATTCAAAATTCATCAAAAATATCTGTTAATATGTTTGTGTTATTTTCATCCATCATATTCTGTAGAGGTTAATGACATATTGTTCCCCTCTTATTGGAAAAAGTCAGCTGGTTTAATTGTTATTTTTTTTTTGAAATTTCTTGGCAAGTCAGAGTAATTCATTTGGATTATCAAGAGAAATGTTCATAGTATAATGATCTGAATTCTGATTCTCACAAGTCATTAATCACTGAAAATGAACTGCATCCCACATCCACATTGGCAGTGAGAATAAATTTGCTTGTTTGTTATGATTATGGATTTGATTTCTCATCTCAGCTCTTATAGAATTGGATGCTCTTCTGGTGCATCTCAAGGCTGATTTGAAAGCTTGAGAGACCATTAAGAATTGGATTTGGGGAAGATGTGAGTACTTGCTATACTATATTTTACTCTATGTGTATAAATTCCTTGAACAGAAAATTTTTAATACAACATTTAAAAGACATATTCAGTCATCATCTTTAGCACAAATGAAGTTTTGGCAAATGTATGCAGATATTCCTACACAAAAATACTATTTTTTGCATAAGCTTTTATCATTCACCAAAATGCACTATAAATCTGGTAGAGGGTTATAACTTATAGACCCTCTATGTTGTTTTAAAGAAATACAGAATTAAGAACATTTACAGAAATCTGTTGTTTCTCACTTTACCAAGTGTAAATAGGGGAATGTGTCTGTATGTAGCATAGGTACTTAGGTATTAGAAATTGTTCTACTCATAACAAACTTACGGTCTTTTTTCAGCAGTGTGATTTGCAAGTTGTAGAGAACAATGCCTGCGAAGCTTGTCTTTCTGTGTTTTCTAATAAGCCTGTAATCATTTTGTTAAGCCCCTTGGGATGGCCTTTGTCTAAACTGCCTCTTGAGTAATCCCAAGTACTGGCACAACTTGACAAATAATAATTAAAGATACATGTAAATATGCCAACTAAATTTGGACCTATGTTTAATGCTTACTATATTTAGTGCACAGTGAAATATTTAAAGTGATGGCTAACATTTTGAAAACATTGTGTAATATCAAGCATTAGGTATTATTTACCCAGATATAAGAAGGAGAACATGGAAATTTAAGTGAGAAGAGCATCCTGGTAAATCAGCCTGTGCCAAAATTATGGATGAAATGAGCTGGATTCTTGATACTATCTTCAAAAATCCTCCAACTTTTCTAGAGTGAAGCTCTAGAAAAAGCTTATCCCTTTTCCTAGATTTAAGGTTGGGTATTGGGCACGAGAAAGAGTGTAGCTTTCAAGGTTGGTCTTTTCCATAGTTGAGAACTAGAAACTGAGCTAGAGAAACCACACATGGTATGTACACATTTGATTGCAGTAACTAGGGCCTGACATAGATTTGATTACTTCTATTTTAATCTAAAGAGATGTCTATGTCCCCAAACTAGTCTACTCTACATAATAGCAGAGAAAATGGACAAAACACAGCTGTTTCGGTAAGCATATCACTCACTTGGTATGAACAGAAGTGTGCAGATGTACTGTAGCGGTGTGTCAGTGCCTGCTTATCAGTTCTTGTTCTCTTTTCTGCCACATTGCAAGAAACCACATTTCCCAGACTGCCTTTCCCTCTGGCTTCTGTGTATGTTCGGCCAATGGCAGGCACAGGCAGAAAACGGGAGGGCTGGAGGAGAGGGGAGGGAAGAAGCCACGTTCCTCCCACTCACCATTCTCACTTCCTGAGGTGTCCTGGCAGAGGCTGCCTCTCTTCTGCATCCTCTTAGTGGCTCTAAATCCCCCCAGACAATACTGACTGCCAACAGTACCTTCTTCTGTTGTCCCTCCAGCCTTGTGGGTTGTAGCAGCTTCTTTGTTACTGCTAATTTCTGGATTGCTTCACTCACCCCTATTGCTTCCCAGCCATCACCCACATGGCCAAGTTTCTGTAAGATAATAAATTTCTTCTTTATCAAAAACCTGTGGTGTTTCTGCTCCCTGGCTGGACCTTGTAGACTACTAGCTATGTCAAGGGACGGGGATCAGTATGAACAGTAGGACCTGTTGATGTCCTGCCCAGATCCCCTTTTCTAGGCAGGTGCACCCAAACTCCAGCTGCTGTGAGTGCTGGCTGCTAATGACTTTTGTATGCACTCTTTTCCAGAGACTTACCTTTGCCCAGAGATGCCTGGGAAGCTATGATGTTTCCCCGGGGGTGGCCCATGCCTAGTGACAGACTGATTTGAGGACAAGCTGGCCCCTTGCGGCAAGGGTGAGCAAATCTGTGGTGTCACTCAGGTTCCAGTGTTCCTCATGCTATGAGATAGAGATCAGACCTCAGCCAAGCTCATTTTTTGCTTGGCATCTTCCCTTTCTCTGTCCTACTTCCTTGATTCCTTACAGTTTTCTCCTGAAAGCTCACCCTCAGTAATTCCACTGCATGATAATCACCATTTCTGGCTCTGCCTCAAGGGAACCTGAACTAAGAGTATATTTTACAGAGGGAATGGAGAAAATCTGTTTAATCTGGTGAGATGGGGAAATGGAGGTTGTGAACACAGCTTCAATATAGTGATGACGAAACTAAAAAAAAACGTAACAGCTGAACATTCTTGAGGAACGAACAGTTGTGGGAGGACTCAACGTTTTGAAATTAAGGCGAAAAGTGGTGCCTTACCAAAATTAAGGTCTAGAGAGGCTAGTTTTCATGGCAAAAGGATGATACTGTACTTCTGACCAGTGTAATGTGGCATTCTGAGAGTTTTCAAGAGTATCAATACCTGTGGGGTAGTTAGAAATGCAAGTCTGTTCTAAGACTAGAAATATACATTCTGTGAGATAATTATATAAAGATTTTTCTCGGGCTTGAGTCATGCACGATTCTTTATTTTGGAAAAAGGCTGATGTGGGCAGTCTTGTGATACCCACGGGCAGGACTACTGTGATTCAGGGGGAGTGAAACCAGCAATGAGGGAAGGTCAACACGGATGTGTTATTGATTGGATCCTGACCATTGGGAACTATGCTCAATCCTGGGGGATTTTCTGGAGAACATTAGGAAATGTGTTTCAGAACCATTCAACAAGGGCAAGGAGTGGAAGCATTCATTCACCCTCTCCAGAGCCCCCACGGATGTTACCTCCTCTGTTTCTGGGTTGTGTGTGCATGTGTTGTGGGGGTGCTGAGAGGATTCCTGTGGCGCTCTCGATCTCCGCTTCAGAGCTCTTTGGGCAGTGATGCAGCATCAAGGCAAAGTGCCACTGACTGCCCCTGTAGCTGCCTGGTTAAAACCTTCACAGAACTGACTGCTACAGTGTGGCTGGAGTAAGAGGTGGACCAAGTAGGTTGAAGTCCTACTTTACAACAGGTGTCCTGTATGGACCCTACCTGTAGTTATACCCATGGGGTAGTGAGAAGACTGGATCTGGAGTAAGGTCTGACTCTTTGCCACATAGACATTAACCTCTGTGACCTTGGGCAAGTCAGTCCTAACTTACCAGTGTGGAAATCGAAGCCAAGAGTGTTCAGGAACTGAACTCTGAGCATATGTCTTTCAGGGTTATGATGACTTCATCAGAGCCCCTCCTTTTTATCTCCAGACCCCAACTAAATCCTTCTTAATTTAAAATGCACAATTTAATTATCTTTAGGGACTACAGTCAATTCAGAGAGGAGGTATGACTTTCTCTTCTGAGTTCCATCATTCCTAGCATTAACTCTAGTACACACCGTGATGCTGCATAATTGTATATACCTTTACTTCTGCTATGTGGAGTTCAGATTGATTTCTTTTTTATCTTTGTGCACACGAACACTAGCAAACTGGCAATCTGTTGTACTAAGAGTTGTGCCTATGAATACTTGATACAGAGAAAGAGGTCAAAGGAGAAAGAGATGGAGGAGATTGGGGGAACAACTGTAGCACTGCATTCCATATTCTTGTGAGCGCCTACTCTTGTCAGCAGGAGCAAAGCAAATCCATGATCCTATACTGTCTCTTAAAAAAAAAAAAAAAAAAAAAACTTTTCCTACTCCTACATCCTTAGGCTGACCTTTTTTCTATTTTGTGGATTGCTGCCCTTTTTGAATCTGTCCTTGAAGTTGTCGAAATTAATTGCTTCCCAATGTTTAAATAGGATAAGAATCTTGTTGGGCAGCTGGAAGGTTGGCAGGGATGGGGAGGGGTTTTCCTGACCCCAGATGCCTCAGGGATGGGCCTGGCCACACCACGGCTCTTCTCTCCATGTCACCTGCAACCTCCCCGGTCAAAAGGACAGCTGAAAAGACAGGGGAGGGTGAGGAGAGGGTGGTAGGATGTGAACAAATATTTGTGTACCTGTTATAGAGCCAGACATTTTACTTCATCGGTTGATGTGAGGATGAAATACATTATTTTTATCCACTGCCACCTTGAACCTCCATTTCACGAGGGAGGAAACAGTTGAAAGATGATTATATTATGAGTCATCTCATTTGTAAATTTTGGAGCCATAAGTCAAAGCCAAGCCTGGCTCCAGAGCCCACGCTCTCGCTGCTTCCTGCTAAAACACCCACTGAGTTGACCTCGAGGCTCAGGTGTCACCACTGTGGAAGAAGCCTGCCACTCTGAATTGGGATTTTTTTCCCCTACTTATCTGACTAGAAAGTTTGCTGTGCCTACTAAGCAAGATATCAAGCTCTGGGCCAAAACTTCTTTTCAGCTCTTAGGAAGAACAAACACCCTTATTTTCCCAGATGGGTGGCAAATGGTGCTTTTGTACCCACGTTAAACATTTTATCAGAGGTTCTATTCTCACCCTGTGAAATTAAATTCAAGAGGGCTCAGCAAGTGTGTGCCAGGGGTGCATTCTCTTGCCTCTCTGCCCTTAGAAAAGCCTTGAGTTCAGAGCTGAGCCCTGGGTGCTCCATAAAAGTGCTGTACCTGCTGATTGAGCCCTGCAGCTTTGCAGACAAGAACTTCAGCTATCAGAGAATCCTCAGATATGACCAAGATGGTTCCCATTCCATAGAATGGGGAATACAGTCTCTTATAGCCTAATGTCCAGGGTCCATGTCAGTGTAATTTCTCAGAGCAATTACCCTATCATTGCAGGTAATATATGTCTTAAAGGAGTCATTAAGCCAATTAGGATATATTGCCTTCCGTATATTTTGTGCTAAGTCCTCTTTATTAGAAAATAATCAGAATTTGAAGCTTGATTGATGCTTGGCCCAGTTTTAAGTATTATTTACCAAACTAGAGATAGCTACTCTAATCCATTTAGGATGTTAAGAGCAGACCTATAGAAGCCTCATGGGAGAATAGAGTCGTGATGCTTGTTCAAAATCTTTGGAAAGCACCCCAGCTGGCAGCTGGCTTTTCTTGGTATTTTAAAAGGGCATATAATAAGCATAAATAGAAGTATATGTGGTGGTTTTCTTATGGTTGTTTGTTTTTAAACTAGAATGCTATACCTTGCGTTTTCTTTTATCTTGATTTTTCAAACATCTACCTCCTTCACAAGCCTGATCTATTTGTGTGGTTTATATGTGCTGGATGTTTATTTGGGTAATCTAAGGTAGCAGAAGAGGAATATATTTAGTCATCTAACCTTTACAATAAGGAACATTTGAAATGTCAGCATTTTATTTCAGGAGCAGGTGAGCTATTGCATTATAAGGCTTTTATTTATTTATTTACACCCTACATCTTTCAAAATTTGAAACAGCTTATGACAAACAGTAAAAAAAAAAAAAAAGAAAAAGAAAAAGAAAAAAAAAAAAGATGAAAGAGGAAAGAGTAAATATTCCAGCCAGAAAAGTCAACATAGTTGCTATGATAAGGTATAATCCTGTGTCTAAGATTCTTGGAAACAGGGCAAGGTGAGAAACAAATTATAAAATATTTAATATTCAGAAAGAAAGGAAAAAGTTCCTCTGGTTAAAAACAAGTACTAAGGTGGCCAGATACTGGGTCAGGTGCCAGAGGCAAAACTACATAGGCATGAATGCTATTCTCATGAAGCTCACAGTCTAGTAGGCATGATAAATATTAAATCTATCGATATATAACTAATTATGCTTTGCTTTTGTATCATTTATGGAAAAGTAACAGTTCCTAAATTTGCTTAAATGTCTCTGGCTTAGAATCCTTCCTTGACTCCCCAGTCAGAGACCTGAAAGATTAAAAGGCATCACCCAGGTGCAGAGACTAAGAGAAGTGATGGGGTAGGCTGGAGAACCTGCAGACAACTGGTGTACCTCAGAAGAGTGTGGCCCAGAGGATGCTAGAAAGGCAGACAGTGACAGCTAGGTCAACCACATCCCAATGCACTGATTAAGCTTTACTTTATCAAAGGAAAAATGTGGATTTAGGTAAACATCTTTTATTTCTCCAGAAACATTGACTTTTATTTTGAAATTACTATGCTTACTAAATTGCACACTTTAGGCCCTATTTTTTTTTTTTTTTTTTCCAAATAAAACTTGGCAACCCTATGTCAGTTCCCGAAAACTGTTTTCTTTAGGAATTTAACTGGTCCATGAAATCCAAAAAGCTGTGAACATTGGTCCACTAAGACCCTCAACAAATATGGCTGAAGAGATAGGAGGACAGAAAAAGTTTAGAGGTGAAGCATGACTTAGTGACAGGATTTCTTCAGGAGACTAAGTTAATGTCTTCTAAGCACAAAAATCATGGCTGTCATGGACAGTTATCAAGATTGAACAGTGTACTAGGCTCATGGGGTAAATAGAAATTGCAATCCAGTCCTGGTTCCTCTCACCAAATCATGTACCATGGTAGGAGGCAGGGTCTACCTGAAAGAAGGCGAGTCTTTTGTCTTTATAGGAAGACACTGTGGCCAGTGACAGCACATACTCTTCCTGTGATCCAGCTTAACCCAAGGATAGAGCTTAACGAGTCTGTGGAAGTGGATATACAGTGTGCAACTAGGATCTCTGTGACATTTCCAACCAGGATTTTTTAAAGTATACACATATTCTTCATCATCCTCTAGCAGTGTGGTCTAAAGTTCCAGCTGTTGCTGATTAATGATGGATATATAGGCTTTATAAATTAAGCAGGCAAGTGGAGGAGTGAACAGCAGTGAGGGAAGAAGGGAATATCTAGATGTCCCAGCCCTTGAGGTTGGTACTTTATTATTTTACATAGGCAGGATGTAAGTTTATTAATAGAATCCTGATTAATCAAATCTGTAAGAGGGTGAGGTAGCCTAGGATAGTAGGGAAATTACTTCTTTTTTTTTTTTTTTTGAGATGAAGTCTCACTATGTCGCCCAGCTTGGAGTGCAGTGGTGCAGTCTCGGCTCACCGCAACCTCCACCTCCTAGGTTCAAGTGATTCTCCTGCCTTAGTCCCCGAGTAGCTGGGATTACAGGTGCGCGCCACCATGGCTGGCTAATTTTTGTATTTTTAGTAGTGACAAGGTTTCACCGTGTTGGTCAGGCTGACCTCGAACTCCTGACCTTGTGATCTGCCCACCTCAGTTTCCCAAAGTGCTGGAATTATAGGCGTGAGCCACCGTGCCCGGCCCGGGAGATTACTTATTAAAGAAAATACTGTTGGGTGTGGTGGCTAACACCTGTAATCCCAACACCTTGGGAGACTGAGGTGGGTGGATCACCTGAGGTCGGGAATTCGAGACCAGCCTGACCAACATGGAGAAACCCCATCTGTACTAAAAATACACAATTAGTCGGGTGTGGTGGCATATGCCTGTAATCCCAGCTACTCGGGAGGCTGAGGCAGAGAATCACTTGAACCAAGGAGGCCAAGCTTGCGGTGAGCTGAGATCATGCCACTGCACTCCAGCCTGGGTGACAGAGTGAGACTTTGTCTCAAAAAAAAAAAAAAAAAAAAAAAAAAAAATCAGTACTAGCTTTGACTATAGCCGATTTTGAATTTGGTCCTTATGGAGCAATATTTTTCTTCAGACCTCATTACAAAGCAGAGTAGAATGGTTCTAGACAATAGCTTTTCATGGAGGGTATAGCAAGTCATCATCAATGGACATGGATAAAATCCTAACTAAAAATTCTACTTTGACAAACATGGTCTCCTAAATATGTGTACCAGGACACCTTAGCTGCAAAGTGGATCCATCCATCCATGGGTTATAGGGCAAACTGACCTTCTCTATGGAGTTCTCTTATAATTCACCAATTATGTTGGAAACTGTGCTGAAAACAATGCCTGCACTTAGCTAATGCTCAGTCTAATTCCTGGAAATACGCAATCACCCAAATTATTTTCCTTTTCCCCCAACATCTTTTTCTTCATATTATACTAATTCATGTTCATTGAGGAAAAATTAGAAAATAGAGAAGAAAAAAAATCATCTACAACTCTATCATGTAAAGAAACAACACTAACATCTTATTCATGCTGTCAAATATTTTCCTACCCACATGTATTTTGTCTGTGTCTGTCTTTAACTAAGATATAAGTTGTGTTGATCCTGCTTCTTACAACCTACTTTAGATCAGCTTTACTTCCATCCTACACCATATGGAAGTGCATTCTCCAAGATTCCTGGAATTCCTCAGAGATATATATTTATCTTTGTCTCTTTGTCAGCATTGGTTATGACATCTCATTTCTTTCACTTTGTAGCTATTTCCTTATCTCCACTTTGCAAATAGTTCCATTCTCCCAAACACATACAACATCACTCACAAGGCAGCTCTAAATTCTTTGACCACTGACTATCTTGTTTCTATGCTCTTTCTCTGTTCCTTCTCTCTTCTCTTGCCTTCCCACATCTGAAATTCCTGTTTATTTCTTATTTATGGTACCTCAGGAACATGCCTTGATGAGGTAGTTCAGAATATGAGGGCCTGGGTGGGAAAGAGGCAAAGACCCTAAAAGAAATTGTAGTGATAGCTAGTAAAACACTTTTTTTTCTCACACCATATTATGTACTTGACAAAGACGGAAAATAGTCATGCCATATTCACATTGAAACCCTCACCTACCTTAGCTCTATTGTCGAAAATAGATTTAAGCTAACTTGGCCATTTTACAGTCATCAGGTTCCTTTTGTTAGTTATGTTGTTTCCATCGATTAGACTATCTGTAAGGGCACTCATAGTCTCTACTAAGTGCTTCAGCTCAGTCTGAGTTCTGCCAGTCACCATAGCAATTGTGAAAATACTCAGCCTTCTGCTCTGGGAGCATAATTGACGGGCAGTGCAAGCTGTTGAGCCTCTGAATCTACTGCTTCATTTACACTCAGGTCATGCTTCCCATGGCTGCTCCCAGCTCCCAGCCAATCACTGAGCACACTTGGGGTTATTAATGCAGGTCCCTTATGGTAAGTGTTGACTTCTCTCTTGTATGACCTTGGCATACAACTTCTCCACTGGTCGGGCGGAAGCTTTCTTGGAACCCCACTCTAATCTGAGACTCTTCCCACTTGCTCTTCCTTCCTTCCTCGACTCTTTTACAAGTGTTAGAACTTTATTATGGTCTTAAGCTTCTTCTTGCCTTCTTCAGCTCCCTCTCCTTGTCCTTCTTGGATATTCTACCAATAAATTTTCTATAATAATTCTGTCTTGGCACCTGCTTCTCTGAAGAACCCAAAATAATACACACACATTTAGCAAGTGACCATAAAGAGTCATAAAACCCGTTCTTGCAAAACTTGGTGATGTACCAAGCTCGTTTCTTTTAGGTACTTGAAGGTCCTTTCATGACAAGTTTACTAGAGGCAGACACTAAAATATTCTAGTGCTAACTGCTCTTGTGATTTCTATCATACTCCTATTAATGCAAGAGCAGATGTGCCTGTACATTTTACCAACAATAAAATATTTTGAGTATCTCTTTTGCTAGTTAGCAAACCCGATACTAATGGAGTTAGTTCTCATTGAAGTACTTGTAGTAGCTGCTTCTAAAGCACAGATTTGTGGGGTGCTTGCTCTGAACAAGATTCTTCAAATATCAACTAACCATCCCTGGGGAGCAGATTCAACCCATGCATGCATGTACATATCACATGGCCTATGCATATTTGAAGTAAATTTCAGTATAATGTCGACTTTACCCATGTCAGTAAATAGCAGCATGTCATGACTGCATAATGGTCAATTGCATGAATATCCCACTTATTTTAATAAATTCTGCAAGATAGGGTATTTTGGGCTCTTAAGTTTTCACTGTTTCTGATTTAGCAAATTTGTATACTTTGCACAGTGTCCAACTTTTCACAGACTATTTCCTAGAAGAATTATTGGCTTAAAAAGCATGGCCAATTTTAAGGTTTTTGATATTTGTTGCCAAGAAGTCAGCCAGGAAGTTTGTTCCAATTTACACTTCAACCATTTCTATATGAGTAGGCTTATTTCTTTTCCTTTTATTTTCTGCCTGTGAAATTATCTGTAAAATGTACAGTCCAAGGAACAACAGAAAAAAACCTAACCCTTGAATCCTCCACCAAGGTTATGAAATATAATTTACTAAGTTGGTGCAAAAGCAATTGCAGTTTTTTTCATGACTTTTAATGGCAAAGACCACGATTACTTTTGCACCAACCTAATAGAATCTTCCTGCGTTTGCTGATTCTCGTCATACGTCTTCATGCCTCCCCTCTTCACAGGTAAATCATCTAGAATTTAGGGTTATGCATTCCCTTGGTTTTCTTCAGAGTTTTGATAGTTTAATGATAGAGTGTGTGTATATATATATAACTATATGTAGTCCTAAATATTATATAGATTTTTAAAATGCGGGCGGCAAATACAAAGCTAGTTGTGTGAGGAGAGTGTGATCACCACTGTTAGGTAAAGGTGTCTAGGACAAGATGAACTTGACAGCCTTCTGCATCCTGGGACTTTATATGGGGGCTTTCTGGTGTATTCAGGAGAGACCATGAGGCTCACCACAGTCCATACATTTGCAAGGACTGTAACGCAAAGCAGGTACTAACCACGTGATCAGTGGGAGTGGCATGAATTATCCTGGGTTTCTTGCTGCTAAGCTTGTTCCAGCTCACAGAAGTCAGTGAAAACAGAACACTTTGGTAGAATGAATAAATGTCCACAGCTGATTTAGGCAGCAGGACCTGGAAGAAAGAATAAGGACTTTATTAGCAAACTGTTAAAATCACTAGATTTGTATTTGGGCCAGTCTCTCCAGAATATTTCTCCAGGTGTTTAAAAAAAAAAAAAAAAAAAAAAAAAAAAAAAGACTGTGCCAAAGCAGTGGGGATCATGGTCCTAACAGGGAGAGGCATGTCCTTTTAGATTCACTCTTTTCCAGTCTGGTCCAGATTCCAGCTAGCATTTTGGAATGTCTGTTCACCATCCTCCTAGGAATCCCTTTACTCCTCTTCTCTTTTCAACTAATTTCCTGTATCACGTCGTCATCTTTCTTGATTTATACTTTTATTTTGGTGGAGCACATTTTCCCATAGCTTCTTGAAAAGGGAGGATGGGTAATACATTTATTTTGCTTTTGAGATAGTGCATGTCTGAAAATGTCATTCTGTCCTCCCAAGTTTGGGAGTTTGACCATACTTGCAAGTTACAAGTAATTTTTCTTTAGAATTCTGGATGTGGTTGCATTTTCTTTTGCAAGTCATGCTGTTGCAAAGTCTGAAGCCAGTATGATTCCTGGCCCTTTCTATTAGCGTTTTTCTCCTGGAAGTTAACAGACTCTTCTTTTTCCCTAGTTTTCTGAAATTTCAAAATGGAGGATCTTTGTGTGAATGCTTTCATCCACCACTTTTATTCAGTAAGCTTTTATTCAGTAATAGCAATTCATTTATTGTTCTGGAAAATTTTCTTAAATACTTTTGTTTTCTACCCTGTTTCCTGTTTTCTCCTTTTTTATAGATTTTTTAGAGTTGTCATCTGATTTTAAAAATATTTTTTGTTTATTTTCTGCCTCTGTGTCTATTTACTGTCTAGAAGACATTCTCTACTTCATTTTCTAACCCTGTTAATGACTTCTGCTCTTATGTTCTCAATTCCAAGATGTCTTTTCTGTTAATTTCTTATGCCATTCTGTTCCCTTTTTATGAATGTAACGTTTTCTTATCTCTCTGAAGATGTTAGTTATAGTTTTAGTTCATCTGGTTTTGTTGATTTTCACCCTTGCTTGCTTGCATATTTTTATTTACTCCAGGATGTCTTTTTGTAAGGGGGGTTGGTTTTGTTTATTTCTGTCTTCTGTGACAGCTTTCCTCAGGGTATCTGGTAATCCCTCGATGTCTGCTTAACATTAAGAATGAAGGAAGCTTGTTGGAGGCTCTAAGAGCTTGGACTGTGGGCCATGCCTCTCAGGTGGAAGTCACTGTAGGGTGATGTAGGCTGGGGGATGGGCTGGGTCTCTGGATTCAGCATTAGATATCTGTTTGATAAATTAGTCTTAACCTCTACCGTAACTCTAATCTGTGCCTGGACCATCAATTCACACATTATTATGCTTTGTTTCTCCATGGAACAAGCCTCCAGATTTCTCCAAAGAAAGGGACAATGTTCAGTAAAGTGCAGCACAGGACAGAATCTAGGGGGTTCAACTTCTTAAATAGTTTAATAGAGTCTGACTCTATTTTTTATCTTTGACTGCTGAGAGCTTTCATGCCCACCTCCTCCTTCCTCTTCTGCCCCATATTTGAGCAAGCTGGTAAGAAAGCCGGTGCCGCACCCTGGACACAGCAGAAAGTACAACCTATGTGGGAGAGTGCATTTTCCCTCATCCCACCCCTACCTATGATAAAAACCAAGGCTACTTATTCTCATTTTCACTTTCAAGACATTCTCAAGCCCATTCCAGAGTAGCCTGGGTGTTGTCCTACTATGTTTAGAAAGTTCCATGATGTAATACAATGTGTTCTCATCTCTTGATATGTACATGGTGTCATCAGCCAGGACATCTCCCCTGTTAATTGGGAGGGGGCCATCCCACCTGTGTTAGATGGCTATCAGAAATAGCTTTCCGCCGGGCGCGGTGGCTCACGCCTGTAATCCCAGCACTTTGGGAGGCCGAGACGGGCGGATCACAAGGTCAGGAAATCGAGACCATTCTGGCTAACACGGTGAAACCCCGTCTCTACTAAAAAAAAAAATACAAAAACTAGCCGGGCGAGGTGGCGGGCTCCTGTAGTCCCAGCTACTCGGGAGGCTGAGGCAGGAGAATGGCCTAAACCCAGGAGGCGGAGTTTGGGGATCTGGCCACTGCACTCCAGCCTGGGCGACAGAGCGAGACTCCGTCTCAAAAAAAAAAAAAGAAAAGGAAAAGAAATAGCTTTCCTATGAGGTTTTCTTATCTTGGTCTTTTTTTCTTTTACATTACCAGTTCCAAAGCAGTTCCTATGTCTTTTGAGTACTACATGGTACGAGTTGGTGGACTTTCATATTTTCCCATTAACTAGAGACTCGTTTTCTTGGGTCTACTAAGTCAGTTACCACTTGCCCATTTTTCTCTAGTTTCCAAATTTTTCAAATTTTTGCTGATTTTTTTTTTTTTTTTTTTTTTTGGGCCTCTTTTCTTTTTATGCTTTATCCATTTCTTTAAAAAAAAAAAAAATCCTTCCCATAGTGGGGGATCTGTGGTTGGGGGACAGTGAGGTGGGGATGGTTAATGGAATAGAAAGAATGAATAAGACCCACTATTTGATAACCCAACAGGGTGGCTATAGTCAATAACTTAATTGTACGATTTTAAGTAGCTAAAAGAGTATAATTGGATTGTTTGTAACTCAAAGGATAAATGCTCGAGGGGATGGATACACCATTCTTCATGATGTGATTATTTCACATTGCAGGCCTGTATCCAAACATCTCATGTACCCCATAAATATATACACCTAAAAATTTTGTACCCACAAAAATTTTTAAAAATTGAAAACCAAAATCCCTTCCCTAACTTTTTATTGAGTTAAGGAGATAAGAAACAAAATTAGAGGCATGTATTTAAGCTGCTGTCTTAACCCAGAAATCCTGAGTGGGCTCATTTCTTCACACTTTGTCAACCATGGGTGCTTTTCCCATTTATTTAGTAAATGGATTTCCCTGAAATTCGTACTATGTTCTAATCGCTTTGACAACCCAGATTATCCGTATTATTCAATTCTGGTCTAAACTATTTGTTCATATAACTAAAAGTCTAAAGGACAATTTCATGATTTGTGGCAGATTCTTAAATTTAGCCATTTGGTTTACCCTAAATTTGCTTCCATTTTTTAGTAGTGCTGTATTGTAATGCAGATGGAAAACATCACAATATTCTAGAAGGGAGCTGAAATGAAAATGAATTATCTATACCTATCTCCACTCCACTTATGTGAGGGAAATTGAAAGATAATCACTTCATGGGTATCCATTTAAAATAAAAGCCACTTTTCTTTTCTTATTGGTTGTGAAAATTCAACCCATCTTTGGAACAAATTTAGCAGTGATTTACAATTTTTGGTTAAAAATGCCAGACTTAAGATTTCAAAATGCAATCCTTTGTTAGAAAACAATGATTTCATCAAATGGTAACTCTACTTTGTCTTACTAGTTAATTCACAGGTTGGTGAATCTTTATATTATTAAATGTAATTCAAAGGTTATTTTCACAGTAAAAGCATACAGAGAAAAATTAGCCCCTGCCTCTCATAAATACCAGAGTCCTAGTCTCCCCTCTCAGAGGCAGTGGGCTAGATTAAATTTATTATTACATATGTTTTGAGAAATGATTTATGTGAGCACAAGCATGTATATGAGTATGTGAGCTTTTTTCATATAACTAGAGCATACCATTTTTTCTGTTCCATTCCTTGTTTTATTAACTATACATTGCTGAAGATTTTACTATATCAGCACATTTAGATCTTCCTTATACTTTTAATATTTTTGTGAAAATAGAATAAATACAGAGAAGTGCACAAAATATAGCTAAATGAATCAACACAAAACAAAAGCCCATGAGATAACCACCTGGTTTGCCAGGCAATCAAGTACGCCTAGGCTTTCACAAGGCTCCTTCATGTCCCCTCCAAGCCACTACCGTCTCTCTCTCTGTCAAAGGAAAACACTTTCTAGCTTCAATGGTAATCCTGTCCTTGCCTTTCTTTAGTATTATACTTAAGTATGCATCCTTAAACAGTACAGTTAAGTTTTGCCCGTTTTCAGAATGTCAAGTAATTCAAATCATACAGTATGAGTTATTTTGTATCTGACTTACTCAGTGCTTTCTATTCATCTCATCTATTCTAGGGCTTTTATATGCTCCAAAATTTTCCTTCCTTCTGGGCCTTGCTGCAAATTTGTAATTCTGTTTTTCCCCCTACCTCTTTAGAAATCATAATTCTTTTACTTGTGAACCACAAAATTATGATATACCTCATTGGTTCTTAAAACTTTACATTAATTGGTACTTTATACTTTTCATGGGCAATGAAAAGATTCTATATTCCTTTCAGACAGCTCACTTATTTTTAGCCCCTTCTAAAGCCTTAAGCCATTATTAGGTACTTTAATTCTGTCTTTAAAATATGAATGTCAGTGTGTTTTATTTATGTTTAAAATTCATATATTTAAAACCTTATTATTGTCATTAATCTCATTTTTTTTTTAGAAAGACATTTATTCAGTGTCATGCTCAGACTATTACATTTAGAAATAAACAGCATGGGTGCAAAAAACAAAAAACTACATAAACTCTATGTTGGAATGCTTTAAACTTTCCACAAACAGAAACTAAAATAACCCCTTATGCAATTAGTCACAAATACAGTTCTTCAGTTTTTTGCTGATACACATGAGTATTGTCTTAAATGTGTTTTCTTTGCAGCAGCTAGGCCCTGTCACCGCTGTGCTTGGCTGAATTCACAAATCTATTGTAACCTCCCCTGTCACTTCTCTGGCTCTCCTCTCCTGTTAAGCTTTGCTTCCTGGCAATAATTAAAACCTTCTGCTACGATTGCTACTGGAACCATCATAGCCATCTTGGTTTTGTAGTTTGGCAAAGTATTGGCCTCCTCCACCATAGGAACCAGAGTTTCTGCCTGGTTCCCTACCTTCATAGGCCCAAAATTTGAAGATTGGTTATTATAATTGCCAAAAATCATTATAGTTTTATCTACCTTCAAAACTGTTTCTATCTACCAAATCTATGATAGCCATGCCCACAGCTGCCATATCTACCACCACCGTGGCTGCCACCAAAACCACCACAGCCACTGAAGTTTCCACTGATACCAAAGTTGGCATTCCTACCAAAACTACCTCCATGACCACCACTCATATCTCTAGAACTACTTTGACCTCTTTGGCCGGATGAAGCACTAGCCATATCTTGCTTCAATGAGGCTTTCTTTGTTTCACAATTGTGGCCATTCACAGGATGGTATTTCTGAATGACAATATTATTCAGGGAGTCACAGTCATCAAAAGTTATGAAAGCAAAGCCTCTTGCCGCTGCCTCAGTCAGTCATGAGTTCAATCACTTTAATTTCCCATAGTGCTCAAAATAATTTCTTAGGTGATGGTCTTCAGTGTCTTTTTTTTAATGCCACTACAATCTCTTTCACAGTTAAGTGGTTACCTGGTCTCTGAAGATCTTCATTTGAGACAGCGCTGTTTGGTTCCACAACTCTTCCATCCACCTTGTATGGTGTATTCATCCATTTTCATGCTGCTGATAAAGACATACTCAAGACTGGGTAATTTATAAAGAAAAAGAGGTTTAATGGACTTACAGTTCGACATGGCTGGGGAGGCCTCACAATCATGGCAGAAGATGAAAGGCACATTTTACATGGCAGCAAGCAAAGAACAAATGAGAACCAAGCAAAAGGAGTTTCCCTTTACAAACCATGAGATCTCGTGAGACTTACGCACTACCACGAGAACAGTGTGGGGAAAACTGCCCCCATGAATCAGTAATCTCCCACTGAGTCCCTTCCATAACATGTGGGAATTATGGGAGCTATAATTCAAGATAAGATTTGGGTGGGGGTACAGCCAAATCATGTAAGATGACTTTGTATTCATGGCTATATCCAACTCCATGGTGACATATGGGACAACCCCAAACCCCTGGAGTGCTTTGTGTTTGAGTCTCTCTCACTGCTACACAGTCCATGAGAGTTCCCATTGCTCAGAATGGCTCTAGAAATGCTCATTAGTTATTTCGAAGATCAACCATGTGAGGAAAAGCTTCTGCAGCTTTTTAGGAGACTCTTACTTAGACATGGCTGCTATGGAAAGAGAGACTTCAATGATGCTTCTGCAGCAGCATCCCTGGGGAGAAAGCTAGTCTACTTATTTAAATTTGCCCTATATTCGTAGCTCTTCATCCCTTCCTGAATTTGAGCTTCCACCTGGTATCATTTTCCTTCTGCCTGAAAAACACGCCTGTAGTATTTCACTTAGTGCAGTTCTACTGGTTTCAAATTATGTTTTGTGTGTCTAAGAATTATTTCACTTTATTCTTGAAATATTTTTGCTACAATTTTGGGTTGGAAGTTATAATTTGGGGGTTGCAATTTTGGGTTGGAAGTCATTTTCTTTGATCACTTTGAAGAAATTTTTCTCTCATCTTTGGCTTCTATTCCCTCTGTTTAAAAGTCAGGTATTTGCCTAATTGTTGCTCTTTTGAAGGCAACCTGCCTTTTTTGTTGTGCCTTTTGACTGCTTTAAAAGTTTCTTTCTCTTTGGTTTTTAACATTTTCAGTGAGGTACCTAGTTGTTTATCTTGTTTGAGGTTTATAGGGCTTCTTGAATCTGTGAATAAATGTCTTTCAGTTTTGGAAAATTGTCCTTCATTATTTCTTCAAATAATTCCTACACATTCTCTTCTCTTTTTCTTAGGATTTCACTTATGCCTTCTCACTGTGTCCTCTGTTTCTCATCTTTCTTTCTAATGTTTCCATCCTTTTGTTTCTCTGCTTCATTCTGAATACTTTCTTACAGATCAATATCCAGGGTACTTGTTCTCTTTAACTGTCTAGTCAGCTGTTAAATCAATCTTTTGTTGCTAATTTCAGTTATTTCCCAGTTCTTGTAGTTTCTGTTTGGTTCTTTATCATGGGTTTCAGCTCTCCACCAAAATTGTCTATCTTGTCTTGTCTCTTTGAACAAAAAAAGTATGGTTAAAGTCTATATCTAAAAACTAACATCTGAAGTGCATGTGAGTTTTATTTTCAGTTATCTGTTTGATTGTTTTCTTGTCTCCAAGTGCCAGGCTATTTTTTACTGTGTGTCAGACATTGTATTTGCAAAAATGTTGTAGAGGCTGGCACAGTGGCTCATGCTGTAATCTCAGCACTTTGGGAGGCTGAGGTAGGTGGATCACCTGAAGTCAGGAGTTTGAGACCAGCCTGGCCAACATGGTGAAACCCTGTCTCTACTAAAAATACAAAAATTAGCAGGGCATGGTGGCAGGTGCCTGTAGTCTCAGCTGCTTGGGAAACAGAGGCAGGAGAATCACTTGAACCTGAGAGGCAGAGGCTGCAGTGAGCTGAGATCATGCCACTATACTCTAGCCTGGGCAACAGAATGAGACTCTGTCTCAAAGGAAAAAAAAAAAAGTTGCAGAAATAATTTTCAGCTTGGTATAATATTTTCTTCCAAAGGGAATTTGTTTTTATTTTGCTAGTCATCTGGGGCATTGATACTCTGGAATCACCTTAATCTAATTTTATCCACACAGCATGTAGGAGAATACTACTGCACAGATTGTGATGGTGATGTGGAATATACTAAAGCCTAGAAAGCACCTCTTCTGGTAAGTAGGGAGATACACAATGAGGTTTCAGTATTTTCTGTGCAGCTATTTATTTGAAAATTACTGCATGACCAGGAAACATTTCAATTGCTTTGCAAATATTATTAACCTAATTCTTATAACAGTGATTTGGAGGTGAATATCATTATCCCTGTTACTAGATGTGAAACAGGCAAAAAGGAGTTAGGTAACTTGGACAACAGTACACAGCTTTAAATAGACCTGGGCTTTGAATCCAAGTAGTAAGACATGAGGCTGTTGAGGTGAATTTAGACTTTGCACACTATATTATTCTGAAAAATGGTAAATTTTGGAATTAGGGGGGAGGGCAGCTCCCTCCCTAATTCCAAATGGCACTCCTAATGCCAGGAGTGGCATTTTTTATTTTGATGATTATAAATTTCAAACTGCATTATCTATGTGCCACTTTGATAGTGGTACTGAGGAGTTTAGGAGAAAATTGCAATAGTAGTTGTTATATAGGGAAGGGGACACGCCAGGAAAGATCTCAATTTGTGTTCATTCATTGCTGCAGTTCAGAATTGGGAGGAGGCGGAATTGTGGATTAAGTGTGGGGTCTCTAAAGACTCTTTTGCACTGAGAGCAGCAAGTATGAAGAAATTACATCTTAGAATCAGAGTTTGTGCTGGATTCATGCGTGGGATTTGTTGATTGTGTTTCTCTCTACAATGACTGCTCAGGCTGCTTCAGCATGAACAGTTGGCTCAGTACCCAGAGAGTGTTTGATTAGCTAAGTTAGGATGCAAAAAGCCATACACTATAGAGGAAATTTACCCTGGAATAAATGTAGATCATTTAGTCAAATTGCTATATTCTCAGCATGTTAAGACATCCCTGGGAGAAAATGCCACAGGAGTTTTCATAGAAGTACAAGTAAACAGAACTTACTTTCCAGGAAACCTGAAAAGCATGACCTAACATGTGATTCAGGATCAGCCAACATGACCTTGGAGGAAAAGAGGTCCTAAAAAAGGAAACATCCTGAGTGAGTTCTGAAACTGATCCTATAGGGGGTTTTATGAGTCAAAACCCTTGGTTGCAAGTGAACAGAAATCAGATTCAAGCCTAATCAGAGGCATAAAGTGGGGGAGGGGTGGCCAGCACAAATTACTGTCTTTGGCTTGACTACGTTGCATGTCGGTATAAATTTGTGCTTGCTGGAGTTGGAGAGAGACCCAAAATGTTTTCAGCGGCTCTACATATACTTTAAAGATTCTGAACTTAAAAGGGAGTGGAGGAATGTATTGGCTCATGATACTGGGAACAACAGGCATGGCACTAATTCACAACTGACTGGGTCCGGTCCAGAGGCTGAAAAATTACCACTGCTGCTCTTGCCTCATCACCCACTTTTGGTGTCTGCCTCTCTCTTTGTGGGTGTGTTAACTTCTGCTGCACCTGTGCTTCTCCCATACTGCTATGGAAGAGGGACACAGGCATCTTTCACTCTTCCTAGATTAGTCAGCCTGGGTCAGGTGTTTATGAACAATCTACTACTGCATAACATATTACTCTAAAAATTAGCAGCTTAAGACAAACATTTATCATCTCAGTTTCTGAGGGACAGGAATCTGGGAGCAGCTTAGCTGGGTCATTCTGGCCTCAGGGTTTTTAATGGGGTTGCAGTTAAGCTATTGGCCAGGGCTTCCATCATCTGAAGGAGCTGGAGAAAACGCTTCCAAACTCATTCATGTGGCTGTTGGTGGGGAGGATTCAGTTCCTTGCCATTTGGGCTCTCTGTGAGGCTATTCATACAGCATAGCAGCTGACCTCTTCAAGAGTGAGTGATTAGAGAGTGAAAGAAACCGAAATGGAAGTCCAAAAAGTGTCTCTTACAACCTCATATCAGAAGTGACATATCATAAGTTTTATGGTATTCTATTAGTTAAACAGACCAGCCCTGGTACAGGATGGGAAAGGACTGTACAAGAGTCTGGACCAGGAAGTGATCATCAGGGGCTGTGGTAGGACCACTGCAGATGCTGTGAAGGCAGAACTCTAAGGTGGCCCCCAAGATTCTCGCCCTCGGTGTACACACTGAGTAATTCTCTCCCTTTTAATGTGGGCTGCACCTGTGAACATGATTGAATAGTTACTGCTTTGATACGGTTACCTTTCATAACAAAGGTAAAGGAATTTTGTAGATATAATTAGCAATAGCAATAGATTTTTGAGTTAACCACAAAAGAGATTATTTGGGCAGCCCTGACCAAATCCAGTGAATCCTTTAGCAGAGACTCAAAGACTTAAAGCAGTGGCCCCCCTGATGGCCTTGAAGAAGAAAACTGCGATGCTGTGAAATGGTGGGTGTCTCTAGGGTCTGAGGGCCTCAGTGCTCCTGCTGCAAGGAATAGAATTCTGCCAACAGCAAGTGAGGTTGGAAGGGGATCCCAAGCCTCAGATGAGATTGGAATCCTGGCTGACAGTTCGACGGCAGCCTGGTAAAAACCTTGAGTGGAGGACCAAGCTGAGCTGTGCCAAGATGCCTGACCCACAGAGATGGTAAGATAATAAATGCATGCCATTTACCTGCTAAACTTAGGGCATTTCGTTATTCAGCACAGAAACATATACAATGCCTGCTTGTGAAAGATAAGGGTTAGGTGAAGGTCTTCTCTGTCCATCTTTCCTCAAATTGTGAATTGAGGTGAGGTCCCCAAGGAAAGAAAGTGCTGTTAGAGGGACAAGGGGGATGCAAAGGCTGCCAGGCAAACAGTCTACAGCTGCCACAGTTTATTAGGGTGTTTCAACCCTGGGCACCCCAGCCGGTTCGAGATTATGTCATCAAGCAAACAGTACTCTCCACTGCCGTCTAGAACATTGTTCTCAAAATGTGGTCTGTATACAACCGGTGATGGAACTCTCTGGAGTGTTTGTTAAAATGTAGGCTCCTAGGTCTCACTCCAGATGTATTGACTCAATCTCTATGGGGATTTGTATTTTATTTATCCTTTCATGGTTTTTATATTTTGAAGATTTTTCAAAATCAAAAAAAGTTAAAGGAAACAGAAGTGTGAGCATTTGTTTGCCTTTCACTGAGGTTCATCCATTGTTAATATTTTATCCCATTTTCTCCTCATATACATATTTATGTATATAATTTTGTTGCAGAACCATTTGAAAGTAAGTTACAGTAATCATGACATTTCACCCCTAAACACTTTAGTAATATAGCCTACAAACAAATAAAAACTACCTCATATAATCACATGCCCTTCTCACACTGTAGAAATGAAACATTGACGTATTAGATAAAATACAGTGAAATTTTTCCCATAGGCCTCAAAATGCCCTTTGGAGTATTGTTTCTCCAATTCTGATCCTTGGACTAGTAGAGTTGCACCACCATATTTTAATAAGAACCCAGTGAGTGACAAGCGCACCCATATGAGAAGCCCCGTAGCAAGTTTTTGATTGAAGATCTAATTAAGGATTGTATTACATCTGGCTATCAAAGTTTTCTTTATTCTAGCTCAGAGATACTAAAGAGTAGTCCATTTTTTCCCTATTCTTTCTTCCTCTGCTGTCTGCCTCCCCCTCCCCATTTTACCTTGATGAAAACAATTGTGAAATTTTAAAACACTCCCATGCTTTTGAAACTAACCACATAAAGTTGTGTAAGTGCTTAATGACTGGTACAAGCAAGGTGGAGAGGAATCTTGTGGCAAGCGAGATCACTAAAAGTTGACTGAGGTTTCATGAAATATGTGGCATTTCTGTAGATCTTAAAATTGTAGACCAAGTTAGTTTCTCTTGATTAACTAGGAAACAAAGGACGTTCACTTTAAAAAGTAAGCTGGAGTCAACTGAGGAATTTGGTTCAAAAACAATCAAAATTTTAATTTTTAAAAATAATTTTTGGACTCAGAAAAAATGTTAAAAATAATTTCCGGACTCAGAAAAATGGAGGCTACTTAACTGGGCACAGTTATCTCCAGGCGGTGGGACTAGTGATTTCCAACATTTTAGTGTATTTTCTGTAACTCTTTTGCAAAAAGACATTTTTGTAAAATTCTGACTTGCATTATAAATGTCATATGAGAATTTTCCATAACAGTAAAAATCCAGCATTAAAAATCATTTCATTAATGTACATTTGCATATCATAGTTTTCTTTCTCCCCTGTCATTGTACATTTAAGTTGCTTCAAAATCTTCACTGCAATAAGAAGCCTTGTTCATACAACGATTACATCTCTGATTATTATAACAGAGTCCTAACAGTAGAGTTGCTGAGACAAAGCTTACAATAGACTCAAACTGGGGTGTGTGCCCAACTCATGTAGATTCACTTGCAGGCTCTGATAGTGCCATCATTCTCAGTCTTAACCCTAACCATTCTGAGCCAGTAATAGAACATCTGGATTCAAGTTGGGTGAAAAGAAACCTGGAAACCTGACATACAAACAGGGAACTCTCAGGTGAGGACCTGGTGCAAAGATGTCAGGCTTCTAAGCTGGGTTTTGATGTTGCTTCTGCTGTTCCTGTCCTTCCTGAAGCTGGTTTCTGCAGTCCTTCCTTAGGTTGTATGAGCAACCTTAGACTCCTTCCCTTAAAAATCCATGGTTTCCTTGTTATTCTGGGTTCCTTTCTGTTGCCCACAAAAAAAGAAACCCCAAATAATATTGATGGCGGATTGTATACGATAGACACCTATAGAAAGGTAATATTTGGAGTTAGCCATTGGACTTTACTGGGGCAAAAGGCAGTAAGGCTCCATTCTGTGTTCTGGTGCAGAAATTTAAGAGCTCATGGTAAGTGGTGGCCAAATAGCTAGTCCATTTATCACCCTGAGGCAACTGGGCATCTCTTTGGAAGTGAAACTTTGGGTGTCTGGATAGCTGATGCCAAAATGAAGAGAATGGAGGCTGATGAAGCACCCCAACTTCATAAATTATGTGGCTAATTCTGGTCCAGAGTCACATAGTCATTAAGTAGAGGTGACGTGATTCAAACCCACACAATCTCATGTCATAACCTTAGTTTTCAACCACTTATTTTTATTCTCTTGCAAAAAGCAGCAAAGTCTCCTTTATATGAAAAGAAGTGAATGCCAATGGCTCCTACCCACAGAATTGCAGATTTAGCAATTAAAAATACAAGATTCCCAGTTAAATTTGAATTTCAGTATAAGTATGTCTGAGGTATTGCCTGGGATATACTTGTACTAAAAAATTATTAGTTTATCTGAATTCAAATTCAACTGGACATCCTGGATTTTATCTTGCAACCCTATGTGGTCCAACCCTATATGTCTTTTCAGTACTGCTCTCTCAGTAACCAAAAAAAAAAAAAAAAAATTAAATTCAGCACATGCATGCCTCAGAGGATAAAGAGGAAAAAATTTTTAAGAGGAAATTTCAGAAATTCAGATCTCACTGAAATCATTGCTATAGTACTCACCAGGTAGTCTGTATTCAATGAGCTAGCCTAGGCAGCCAGCTTTAATTTCAAGGTTGATGGCCTGGTGAGTGCAAACCATTGTTGAATGCTGTCCTAGGCTAGATGACATTGAATTCCTTCCCCTTCATTATGCCGGGGTCTTTTTGGCTCAAAAGACTGTAAGAGCTAGTATTGGTTTGGATACATGTATGTGTGTGTCTCTGACCCACCTATCTCTCATTCTGTTCTGCTTCAGGGCCCAGAAAAATCTTTTCTTCCCATGGGAAGTAAATTGTGAAGGCAGGCCGCAGAATCCTTTAAAATGCACATTACTGTTCTTCATAGGCCAAGACTACAGCTGGGAGGGTGCAATGAAAATGGGATTTCTAAACGAGCAGAGTTAGGAGGAGTCATGCTGAAAACAGACAACTGAAGACTCCAAGTGGGTGTAGCCACAGATTCAAAGGCAATGCAATAATCAGGGCCCAGGAAATGGTCAGAGAAGCAGAAGTCTCTGGCTTAGATTAAACATGGAATATTTGGGAACCAAACTGATGAGCCAGCCTTTAAGGTCTCTGTTTTATTTTTACTTTTTGATATAAAACAAAACCCAAAACTTTCATTCCCCAAGTGTCATCAGTGTTGTATCAATGCTGAGAAACTAGATGGGAATAAGGTACGAGTATCTGCATGTATATCGTTCAGTCTTTTGAAAATAGCCTAGGATGTGGTGTTGCTTCTGATCAACTATTTTAAATGTATGAGGCAAACAAATTACAGCCACTTGGCTCTCCTACTGAAATAGCCTTTTTAAAAAAGGATGGGGAGCTAATTTGTGGATTCAGGAAGTTGCCAAGGATAGACATCCCTATTATGGACTCAGAGATAAACGTTTTAATTATATTCTACGGGGCCTATTATGAGTAACTTTAACTGACCCACAGGTAGAGTCTATCCAGGAAAATAGCATCCACCGAGTATTTACAACAGAGGGGATTTAATTCAGGGAACTGGGAAATGAAATCAAATATGGTGAGGAGTACAGGTAACAGTAGGGTGTCACTTTCATGCTGGAAGGATGCTATGGGGTCCCAGGGGTGAGCTCACCTTATGGAAGCTGGAATGGCAGATCTGCCCATCAGGAGCTTGGGTCATGGAAAAGGTGGCGCTGGTGCCAGAAAAGCTGTCCAGCATGTCATTACTTAATCAGGTAGTGATTCTCACTGCAACTGCTGTTCCACATGTTGTCTCCACATTGGAGCAAATTAATGCAGTGACTAAGGCAGATCTGAATACTGAATGATTCCTGTGGCAAATCTTAATATAATTGCAATAAAAGTTTCTAGATCTTGGAGAAAGGCTTTGCTCCCTTTAGCAAGTAATTATTCATTTCAGAAAATGTATCTGAGTGAATCAGATAGTACACAGTACATGAAGATGTTTGAGTTTTAGATTCTGTGATCGGGGATCCAGGATCCACAACAAAGCCAGGGACAAAGTTGAATGTGCCTGGCCACATTCCATCAAACCCCTAAAGAACAAATGAGTTGCATGAGCAGATTGTTTACATGCCCACTGAGCCCACCATACCGCTGTTTCATCTGCAACCTGTGCTTGTGGCCTCATGGGGAGTCCCTTTAACAAGCTACTGAGTACAAAGGATGACTTTTCAGGATAACAACTACCACTGACTATAAGTAGATTTTGCAGCTTCAGAGCCTCTGACAGGGCTAACCCTAAAAGACAATGGAGAAGGGAAAGCCTCCCATAGGTAGAATATTGGATAATACATCTCATTGTAACTTTACCTGAATGAAGATGAGGCCTAAAGTCAGGCTCTGTAACAAGTTCTTGGGCATGTTGGTCAAGAACATAGAAGAAGACTGACTATAGGATTCAGAAAAAGGATGTGATCATGGGACATTCGAATGGATCCAGAACATGAGACAGTTAAGGAGTGCGTTGAGCAAGCATGAAAAGGAGACTGAACTGACCTGATGGTATGAATGCCTATTCATGCCATTGAGAGCTGCTGCTTCGGTCTTTCTGATGAGCATCCAGATGGAACATGACTGAGGCAGCCACAAAAGTAGCGATAGGGCCTTTGTACAGACTCCACCACACAGCCTTTCCCTCATCAAAGCAGACCATGCTAATACGATAGCTGAGTGATCCATTGTCAACCTTAGAGACCAGCCCACATCTCTGATATGGCATCACACCTAGTAAACACAGTGAACTCCTTGTTGTATTATATCTAGTTGCTCTCATTATGGAAGGGAACACCATTTCTTTTCCTACTTCCTCCCTGTTGTGCCCCTGCCAGTACTACCAATTGCAAACTTTCCAAATGTTTCATATACTATCTTGTTATCCCACCCAAACTGGCTATGAAAGGAGTTATTTGATCAAAAACAAAGAATGAAGGCAATGGACTAATTAAAATATAATTCACTGTTTTATGTTCCCTATTTATGAAGCAGTAAGCCTTATGAGATGGTGCAATGGTCACTACAGACAGTGCCACAATCTCACAGGGGATCTTCTTCTACCTGATGACATAGCTACTTTGTAGAACACTGGTTAGACTCTGAACTAGTGTTTGAAATAAGAAACACTTTCCCCACAATTAAAAGACATGGATCTAGGAACCAAGGAGTGAGGAGGGACTGATGTATCTAACAATGATAACTAATTAATCTATTCCCAAAATTTTTACTTGCTGTCCCTCTTAGGGTGACCCATCTCTTGTTAGTACTTAAGGAGTGCTTTCGTCATGTAATATATACTGTAATTCTTCTAAATTGGAAGCTAAAACTGGGAATTTGGGCTCTTCCTGCTAGGGGACAACAAATTGCAGAAAGTGGGATACTGTGTTAGCTAAGGTGACTGACCTTGCCTAGTAAGGGAAGATGAAATACTGCTGTACAAATAGATCTAGGAGGAATGTGAAAGGAACTCTGTGGATCCTTACTTTTCCTCATGTGCTCAGTGGGAAAGATTAATCAAAGATGATTGCCCTTCTATAAACAAGACCACTAGGAACTGCAACAACTCAAGAACCAAGGTTCAGGTTATTCCATTAAAAAAAAAAAAAAAGCTGAGGGGCTGGCCAAAGGTGAGGAGTTTACATTATGGGTAACAGCAAAAATAATACCTAATACTGGTTCTGGCTTGGGGGTAAATGGCAGAAAGAAAGATCTGTTTCCTTGTTTGATGTGTCATGACTTACTGCAAAGTGTTTTCTCTCCATATTTTGCACAGTGTGCTTGTGATGGTAAAGTATGCCTTTTGGACCAGAGGTTGAAGTGGATTTGAGGGGAAATGGCATTACCAAGAGTAGCACTATTCAAAGTGAGGGGTCTGCAGACTGATGCTGGTGCGTGAACTGTTTATTACTGGTTCATGATGAGAGAAGTGCAGAACTAGAGTATTTAAAATTATGCTGTCAAGGTGGCATTAAAATTTCTATGGCTATTGTATGTAATAATAAAAATTGAGGCTTGCATTTGATGTTCTTTAATTTCATTTTTCTAGCAATTCATTTTTATTGCATTTTCCCAATGAATTTGTCCATGACAGATTAGAAACAAAAGTTTACTGCTGCTTTGCTATAGATAGTTTGAGAAACACTGATCTTAATGAGCAGTGGCCTTGTGAAGTATGTTGTAACTCCCAGATGCAACAGCCGTGGGTAACTGTGGTCACTTGCCACTGTGAAGATGAGCGAGCTTGCTATAGTTCATAGAGTATTTAGGTGGCGTTAGGTGGAGGTATCTTTGTCTATGTGGAATCTGCATGTTTGTACAGTCAAAGTTGAATGAATAGAAATATACCAATGAGTTAACTGAGCAGCTTATATCTTGATATCCTCACTTAATCGCTGGATGTCCTAGTCGTGACCAACTTTCCCAAGAGTGGAAGTACATAACCAAAGTTCACCCACCCCAGAAACTTTAGAAGGTGGTACAGAGACCCATCCAGGTGGAATTTGATTGGAACTGAGTCACTGACAGAACCCAGGAAGTGTCCAGTGTTCTTGTGTTGACTTTCTTGGAATTGCCTGGGCCTTTGCTCTTTTTGGTGCATGATTGTTCTTCCTTGAGCTCTGGAGTTACCAGTGTCCTTCTAATATCCTTCTTGCTTATGTCCTAAACCTGTTTGTTGCTTGTCACTAAACTCACCTTAAATGATACAAAAGGTGTTGCAATTTTAAAGGCATTTGAAAAATACCACCAAGTTGCTTTCCAGGGACTTAATTATCGGTGTATGGCCTCACCAATAATATAAGCCACTGTCTCCAGGTATGTTTCTCAGAACTGAATATAAAATGTATATAAGTGTATGTACAAACACACACATACACATATGTATATATGTAGAGATATCTGTCTATATATAGAAATATATCTCTCTATATCATAGATATCTAGATTTGATATCTATATATCAAATATATCAAATATATATATGTATATGACATTCTGCCAGTTTGGACAATGGGACTGTAAAATATTTCATATGTCTGAACATTATTGAAGGTGAAATTTTAGGGAATATGAGGTGTCAGTATACTTTTATGTGCAAGTTATAGAAACAAATTTCTAATGCGCTTAAGCAGAGGGATTTTATTAGCATTACATAGAAGGGAAGGTTACTGGGGTGGTTTATAGAATTGAAGTAAGAAGCATGGGAACAAAGTCATGAGGACATGCTTGTTGGGGGCACTCATGTGTGCTCTGGTGCACTTGGCTGCTCACCTTCAAGCACTCACCCTCAGCCTTCCTGTTCACTTCTCATCATTGATTGGTTTCTTTCTGTTGAAGTTCTCTTTGTGTGGCAGGAATTATTGCTGCCAGCAGTTCCAAATATATGCTTTCTGTCTACAAGCTTAGCAGAAAGAGCCCTTGTTTAATTTGCAGTAGTACTCTGGCCCTTCTTGGATCACATGTCCCCCTCCCACCTTGGACAGGTTGCCATGATTATTCACACCTGGATTATTTAGCCTATCCTTAGATGGAGTGGTAGAGCAGACCATTGTGATCAACGTGGTTAATAGTCCCTCCAGAATGAGATAAAACAGGGAGGGAGAGTTGTCCTGGAGATAGGATTTCTGGGCATGCCTAAATGTCCTCTACACACTTAGCGAGAGCTCTTGCCTTTTGGGCACATGGATTACATATTCAAATCAATGTTTTCAGGAGACTAAGATGGCAATGGTACATAAGTAGCTTGATCATATAATTTATCATTCAAACGGGGACACTTTTGAAAGTAAAAGAGGCTACTATTAATAATTAATGGAATGCCTGTTTGCCACAGGAAAGCTGAGCAACTGAAAGCAGACAGACGATTTTGGAGTTGTTGCACTAACTTCTGATGTGATACAGGTCTAACAGTAGTTATGACTATAAAACCATACACAGTTTTACAATCACTGTCTACCACTGGCTGGGAGAAAATAACTTTTTGGAATCAGGGATAAGACTCACAAAAAGGTCAAGATTCACAAAAAGATTAAATCTACACTGAAATAAACTATCGGCTTCTCCATAGTTGGTTCTCAGTGGAATCGCCTTGGGGTGGTGAATCACTGATGTGATCTGTGAGATTTCACAGTAGAGTAGTTAATAGAAGGCCTCAAAGTCATAAGCCCAACTTAATTTAGTCTTGACTTTGTCATTTGTCAATTGTAAGCTTAAGCAAGTTACTTAACCTCTCTGAACCTCAATGTCTTCATCTATAAAATGGAAATTTTAATACTTTATGTGATTGTGCCTAGAATTATGGTGTATTACTATATGCTATATTAGTATATAGTACATAATATATATGTAATGCATATATTAGTATATGTTTAGTAATACCGAAAGGTTAGCATTAATACTACCAAAAGGGTTAATAAGATGCAGGAGAAAAAAGAAAATTATTGATTTTCTTTTAGCAGGTAAAATCTCCTATTAAACAGTATTCATTGATTCTTTCTTCCATCTTTTTTTACTTATGTGATCTGCTCCTCTGATCTGACAAACTTACCACAAGTACAAAAGAACCCCATTTGTTGGCCAGGGAGGAGTGGCTGGACCTCTCTCATTTGGTTTAAGGATGTCTTTGGTTTGTCAGTTGTGTCACTTGGTGCCCTTCAAAAATAGCTTTAGAATTGGTAAGAAAGAAAAATCTGGTTCAAAGGACTTTAAATAGTGAGCATGGAGTGAGGAGTGGCAACAGATGTGGCCCCAAATAAGACTTGCAAGGTAAAGGTAGATGGGAATTAGGATCGTAACTAGAGGGGACATCAGGGTCAAAGAGTGTTACTCAGTGTGTGGGAGCCTGGGGAAAGAGCCCCTCTGTGAAGGGCCAGGCAGATTAGGAGGAGGGCTAAGGTTTAGGGAAAGAGAGGAAGAGAGAAAATTGAGGCAGGGAGGAATTGCCAGAGATGGGTTAAATAGGGAGGAGAGTAGATGACAGAATTTCTGTTTCTCAAAGAAAGTGGTAGCTGATCTTTGGACAGTAAGGGATTGGAAGCCAAAGGAGATTTGTTCTATAGTGACTCATGCTGGGCCTGGATCTCACTGCCTGAGCAGATGGGGGCATGGGTAAAGATGCCCCACTTAATGAAATCTTCTTACCCTCTAAATCACTCAGCATTGGTTACACATGCCCCTCTCTTGCCTAAATTTGCCAGTCTTTACTAAACTCAGAAAACTTCCTTGGAGAATTTCTAGTTATAGAAACAAATAGAACTGAACAAAGGTTGACCTACATGGTATATCTGGGCAGCTTGATTTATATGAACAGACCAACATACCCATCTGTTCAAATGCATCAAACTCAAGTTCTCTGCATTTGAAAGTCTATATACCAAATTGAAGCTTTTATATTGTCCCTTCTTTAGTCTTACCTTTAGTGTTGAATTTATAAAGTTAAGGCACTGACATACATATACATATAGTTATGTCATAAGATGTCAAATTCACTTTTCCTACAAATATTGAAGTCCCAGCTATCTACTCTCAAGTTATTTTATTCCCTTATAGCCTTATTTTTAAAGGTTTCTTGAAAACAAGGATTTATTCTTTTTTTTTTTTCTTTGAAGGAAATAAAGAAACAGGGGTCCTGGAAAGTAAAATAGCTAGCCAAACTCTTTTCCAAACTCTTTTCTTTTTCTTTTCTTTCTCTCTTTCCTTCCTTCCTTTTACTTTTTTCTTTTTAGATGGAATCTTGTTCTGTTGCCCAGGCTGGAGTGCAGTGGTGCAATCTTGGCTCACTGCAACCTCTGCCTCCCAGGTTCAAGCAATTCTCGTGCCTCAGACTCCTGAGTAGCTGGGATCACAGGTGCACACCACCACGCCTGGCTAATTTTTTTAATTTTCAGTAGAGAAGGGGTTTCACCACATTGGCCAGGCTGGTCTCCAACTGCTGACCTCAGGTGATCCACCCGCCTCGGCCTCTCAAACTGCTGGGATTATAGGGATAAGCCACCATGCCCAGCCTCAAACTCTTTTCTTGTATAAAAGAAAATTCCCAAATTTGCAAGATAATGCTTCAGTTAATAGTCAGTGTTTTCTTTTTAATGTTGACACTAAAAATAAATAGGAATTTTTAAGTTAACGTGGTTTTTCTGTCAGAAAACTATAAAAACTATAAGGCACATTAAACTTACTAGAAACTTCCAATGGCTCATAACTAACGTTTGTTTTAGCTTCAAGATTAAAAGTGTTTTTGCTACCATTACTACGTAAATGTGTGTCTCTTACATTTTACATTACCCTGTTAAAATATAACACATCTTCTTTCAACATTTTGTTGTGAAAGGAGACATTTGGTGTTCGTTGATGTATTTATTTAAACAAACAAAAAAACAGAGCCCAGTTCTTGTGTCAGTAGCTCTTCATCCCTTAGTTTTCTTAATTAATTATCTTCATTTTGTGTTACTTTGGAATGTTTGGAGACATTTGAAAATCCAACTCACAGTAGTTTCAATGTATTACTTAATTAACAGGAAGACTAGAGGTAGAGGCCTCAGCACAGACAGGAGCAGAGACTCAACAGTGTCATCACGGACCCAGCTTCTTTCCATCCATCTGCTCTGTCATCCTTGTTACTGTGACTTCTTAATCCTCCTACTTATTTCCTCACAACTGTAAGATGGCAGTTCTAGCTCCAGACATCAAATCAATGCTCTGAAAGTAGAGGGAAGGGGTTTGCCATCATGTTCTGCTCTTGCATCCAATTTAGAGGCTCTCACTTCCATCCCAAGTCAGACATGCTCATCTCATTTACATTTCTGGACACTTTGTCAGTTCTTTTCAATATAGGCAGTCGCGTCCTGAAACACAGCTTGACAGAGGAGTCGTTAGCAAGGAAGCAGAGAAATGGTACTGGTGTCTGTCACAGTGTCCTTCCAAATTTAATCATCTCCTACTAAAGTCTTCTTTTAATGGTATTCTATTACATTTAGCTAGTTGATGCTTATCGGCTGGCTCCTTTTTTTTGTTTTGTTTTTGTTTTTTTGAGATGGATCTTTACTCTTGTCACCCAGACTGGAGTGCAATGGCACGCTCTCAGCTTACTGCAACCTCCAACTCCCCGGTTCAAGTGATTCTCCTGCCTCAGCCTCCTGAGTAGCTGGGATTACAGGCACCCACCACAATGTCTGGCTTATTTTTTGTATTTTTAGTAGAGACAGGGTTTCACCACGTTTGCCAGGCTGGCCTCGAGCTCCTAACCTGAGATGATCCACCCACCTCTGCCTATCCAAAGTGCTGGGATTACAGGTGTGAGCCACTGCGCCCGGCCTGGCTCCTTTTACTCAACCACTGTAATCCCACTGGTGTGATCTTTCTAAAATGCAACCTGACTTCATCATTAGCTTTCTAGTGTGGCTTAAAATAATGGTCACAATCTACTCCTGGGACATCTTTCCAGCATTTTCTCTTCCATGTGGCCCGCTGGGCATTATTATCATCATATAGGATTTATGTTCTCTCTTGCTGCTGCATCTTTGTTCTATTGTCTGTCCAGAATAACCTTCTACTCTTCCTTATAGGCCAGTGTCTCTTTGTCCCTCAAACCTAATGCTTTCAGAGGTCTTCCTTAATACCCTGCCCCTTCCAAGCTCAAGCGTCTTTGCTGCGTCCTTCCACAGCACCTGGTGGGAGCCCTTCTTTCTGCCTGCATCTCTGTATTATGATTTATTTGTTTATGTAATTCACCTATCTTTTGGTGCCAGATGGAGCTTTCTGAGATAAGGGACTGACTCATCCCTGTACAGTTTGTGACCCATAGGTGATGCTGAAATCATATATTTTTAATGGCAGGAAGGATGTTAAAACTTTCTGGATGACAGTGTGGGGTACCATACAAAGAATGACCTAGCCCTGTTTCCTAGGAGGTCAAGATAAATTGGAGGGCATTTTATTTTCTCTTGTTTCTCAGAACTCGAACCTTTCCTGGCTCTAACTTAGGTATGGAATGTGAGTAGAAGACAAGGCTGCTGAAGCAATGAAGCTTTATAAACCAAAGTTATTTGGAAGAATTGACTCTGAGCAACAAAACTCACTGGTACAAAGCCAATATGATAACCACTGTACTTAGGAAATGACTCACTGAATTGCATACACAGAACTAGGCCAGGAGATTTTCTTTTCTTGTGTACCAGCTAGTCAGGGTAGCAACCACTTTAAATTCTGCAGACTGATAGCCACTAATTCAGATGTACATAGGCACAAGTACTTGATAGAAAGCAGTCTATTATAAAGTATCACTTAATAAAAGCTCTAAGCAGTCTATGCAGGTAGGAGTAAGTCTTATAAAGATTGGGTTTGCCTATTCTCCACACCAATTCTTTGATTCCGATATTCAGTTACAGGTCACCCGCCCCAGCACCTTGCTATGTAGATACAAGTAGGCGTTCTTTACTTCTAGATTTGAAACGATGACAAAGGGATTGAGTGGGAATGATTAATCTCATACTGGGGAATGATGACTGCTGGATGTATCACTTACCACACAATAGATGTATTTAAATGTAACAGCTGTAACCAGCATAGGATGGAATTCTGATATCAGGCATAGGTGATAAACTTAAATCGACATTGGAAAAGTAGTTTCCAGCTTCTAATTCAGTGTAGTCCAGATGTTTCCACCCCACATACTATTGATCCTCCTCAATGTTACAGAAATTTGGTCTCATATTATCTGTGTTAAGAGTTCACCGTATCATTGTAGAACTTTCATTATTTCAGTGGAAGTCCTTACATCTGACATAATCAGATGTGTCTAATTAAAAAACTAGTTAGTCTAGCTAAGCAAAGGTTATTCAGATTATACATTTTGAATTTTTTAAACCTAAACATAAAAGTCCACTCATTTTCTAGTCTTTTGGGGAAAATAGAGTCAAAGCCTTGTCCTGAGTATGGTGCCACTGTTTGATTATTTTTTTCTGTATCCATAGAACAAGCTAAATCAATAATGCATTATTCAGTATTTCCAGTTTTTGTTTCCTAAAAATGGCCAGAAACCTTTGCATTCAAATATGTACAAAAAGTCCAGTTTCTTACTCTTACAATTGACTTTGAATCTTTTGCCATTGTCTCTCCCACACCTAATACAATAACTGATTTTTTTTCATCTTTTTTGTGACTTGCTTTTATTTAGCTTTTCCAAAGCATTCATCTTATTCAATTAGTCATTGAAGATATATCACGTTTGGTCTTGTCCTCCCATTTAATCAATGAGCATAACATTTTGTTAAATTATTTGAACGTAACCCATGGAACTGCAGGGGGTGGAAGTGCACAGAAAGAGCACACTGGCTTTCCAGAAGCACTTGGTGTGCCATGGGCATCTAGCAATATGTTTTACAGAGAAAAAGGTGACTATTTTCAAGAAGTCCTTGGCCTTACATGTGCACATGTTCAGCACCAACTTTATTTAAGGGAGTTCTGTTCAATTGCTCACTACCTTGATGTACTCGACAAAATGCCTGCTGTCTGCCGTGTTAACCCTGGCAATTTCTTTTGTCTGTTTTCTTGGCTTTGCAGCATTCTTGCTAAACAACAACAACAACAACAACAACAACAACAAAACCCCACTCTGTCAAGCTATATTCTTTCTGATATAGAGAGCTATTTAGGAGGATTATATTATCTACCCTTTTGACAAGAAGAAACAATTCGTGATTGAAGGCTGAGCTGGAAAATGGTCCCTGGAAGCACAAGTAGTTCCCTGGACCCCCTTGTGTAATGTGGATTCCTGTACAAGTGCATCATCTTGGGCTCTCCTTCCAGGGAACCAACCCCTCCTGAGATGGGGATTTGAGGGCAAGAGAGGGAGTGTTCTCATTAACTGTATGAAACCTGTAAGGAAGAGTGAGAAGCAGGATGACACAGAGAAAGACACTAAGAAAGAATGTGGCTTCAGGTGAAGGCTCAGCCTGAACCCAAGGGAGCTCTGGGCTATAGGATGTTTCTTGCCTTGGAGCCACCACTGGGGCAGGGAGTTGCAAAGCAACGTCACCTGAGAACTGCAGCTTCCATCGTCCAAGTACAATCCTCCAAAGAAGGTTGAAGTTATGTGAGCAGGTAGCAGCAGCTAAGCAACACATGCATGAAAACTAAATTGATAAAAGCAGTAAAAGGGGATCTGTGTAGGTGATTAACTGCAAATTCACAGAATATCAGATAGTAAATGTGTGGTATTTTTTAAATAGCTACTTTTATTGGACCCAATTTATGAGCCTCCCTAAATTTTCTGTGTTTCTCCTGTCTCTTGGGCCCTCAACTGGTTAGACAGAAAGAGACCAGGCCCAGTTTCCAAATGTCACCAGCTGACCCAGTTTCCAAATGTCACCAGCTTCAACATGTCTTCCATTATGCCTTCCACCATGGGAAGTACAGCAGCTGCAGAGTCCAGACATGACCCAGGGAAACACACAGACTGCGGTTTCACCTTTCCTCTATTTCCAGACTCAAACACAAAACGTCATACAGTTGAAATGCCATACAGTAAGGCATGGCATTTGGCTTTTGTAGTGGTTGTCCCAAGGGGCCATAGCCACAACCAGGAAGAGGATAGGAGTTAATGCCCATGGGGGAAACTTTAACCAGTGTGGGCAAGTTACAGATAAATTCCTTTTTGCTCTCTTCCTCTGATGGATTGTTTTGAGCTGCTGTGCTTCTGTAGAGCGTGTCTAGAGATTGTCCCTCGTGACTGAGCAAGCGGCTCTATTTTCCATTTTGAATCTGTGGCTGGCAAAGCAAGCACCACCTAGTATGTGCTTTTCATGTTCTTGTTTCACTTCCCCTTTTCTCTCACTCTTCCTGCCCTGCAATTGCACCTTCTCACCTCCCCCAAAACATGTTAGCACATAATCTTAGCCTGATTTCCAAAATCAACAACAACAACAACAAAAACCCCACCAAAACAGAACCACAGGCAAAGACAACACCCCTAGAGATCAAAGTTTCAGTACATGTGTAAGTCCCCTAAATGGTGGGATTTCACTGTAAAACATCAGGAGAGATATTTTGAGTAAAGAGAGGGTAATCCTGAAATTGTGCTTTTGTTCTTTTTCTGTCTAAACAGTCAGTCCTATTAAAATCTAAATGGATGCTAAGGAGCATCCCCAGGATGCTACAAAGAGTTTGCCTTTGTTAAGATGTCTTTTACAAACTAGCACTGTGGTGAAGCACGGAAAGTAAAAACAAGGCAGAGGAGAATGTAGCATTCTAGAAGCTGCTTTTCCTCGAAGGAATGCAGAACATTCATGAACTGGCATAATGATGAGAGTGATGCAAAACATTCTTCTTTTTCAGAAAAGAGAATTGACTTGTTCTATGGCTCTGGTCAGATTGAGACCAGCAATTATGAGGCCAGGACTAGTCTTTTAAAAAAAATATTGGCAGATAACATTATATATTTTTATCGTGTACAACATGATGTTGTGAAGTACATATACATTGTGAAGTGGTTTTGAGCATTACTAATGTGCAGGCTAGAGAATCTGTCCCAACCACAAGTGATGTTTGCATCATCATTGTCACAATTAGTACTGATGGCTGTGGTCAATTTAGTCTGGAGCTATTAAGATGGGTATGGGGGAGTTGTTCTGTTTTCGCTATTTTATGCTTGTAGAAATGGCCTCAATTTTCTCTTCTGTCTGATTAGTCTTAGCATATGGATTTCTTTTTTGCCATATTCTATTGCAGAGGCTGCCTCTCTCCGCCTTTCTCCCTCACATCTGGAATCCAGCCAAAAGCACCAGAACAAGATGCTTCTCACATTTGAGCCCTTTTGTAAGGGTGCTGATTGCAACTTGGGTAACTTCAGTATAATCTAAGGTGGAAGCTTTCTGCTGCTTTTGGGGAAAAAATAAATGTCTAAAAATAAAACCTAGGCATAAAAATAGGGCCAAATACTCATTAACTGCCTCACTTAGCTGAACGCTGAAATTATTTCAACAGCATTAAATCAAGCCTTTGTGTAGAAGAGGTTGGGTATTTTTTTTTTATTCATAGTACTTTATCTTAGATGTTAAATGGGTTACTGTAATTTCTAACTTTATTCAAAACATGAATTAAATAGCCCTCAGAGACTCAATTTTTGGCTTATGCTCATGCTGACCCTTGACTTGGAGCACTTGTGTTCACAAGCCTCCAGGAATGTATTTTGTGGGCTGCTGTGGGAAAGGATGGGGGGACAGACAGGACCAGGAGCAGAGTATTCAAGGCTTGGGATGCTAGGGCTAAGAATTTGGATCTTACTCTAGGTGTGGTGGGAAGCCACTAGAGGGATTTAATTAGAAGAATATTACAGAATGACTTCTTTGTTAAAAATATGACTCCTGATTGCTGTATTGACAGTGGATTGGAAGGAGACAACAGTAGGAAAAGGGTAACCAGTCAAATGCCTATTTATAGATATCCAGGTATGAAGGGATAGTGGCTTTTGAGCAGGATTGTAATAGAGTTGGAGAGAAGCAGATAAATAATGGAGTTTATCTAATTCATTAACAACAAAAAGATTGGTTAATAGACTAGATACAGGGCATGAGAGAATGGAAGAGTCAAGATTGATTTCTAAGTTTCTGGCCCAAACAACTAGAAGAATTTGGTACTAGTTGAGATGAAGACTGGAGAAAGAACAGGATAGTTTTTGCTGTTTTGTTGTGTTTGGGGTGGGTCATAGAGCAATGGAAAAGGGAATGAGGTTGAAATGGTTCACGTTAACTTTGGGAATCTAAATGAACGGTTCAGAAGAATAGTTGAACGTATGACCTTGATCCAGTAGATAAGTTTGAGAATCCTTGATGTACAGATTATATTCAGAGTCATGAGACCAACTCACCTAAGGAGAGAGTAGAAAGAAAGAAAACCTGGTAATATTCCATATTTCCCCATAAATAGGGCAAGCAGAAGAGAACCAGTAAAGGACTAAGAAGGAACAGCAATGAGGAAGGAAAAATAGGAGAGTATGATGTTCCAGAAACCAAGAGAAGACTCTTAACAAAGGAAGGTAACAGTCAATTACATTAAATGCTGCTGTGAGGTTGAGTTAGATGAGGACAAATAACATTACTGTTTTTGGTGTTCTTGGTAATATTGACAAGGGCAGTTTATGACATGACATGCAGAAAAGAGCCGAGAGTCGACAGGAGATTGTAAAGTGGGAAATGAAGACAGCTACTTAGACAATTATTTCAAGAAATTAATGGAGCTGAGAAATAGATAATCAAGAGTAAGGGGAGAATTTTGTTTTTTTCTCATGTTTCTAAGATGGGTGATTGGAGCATTTATGCTTATAGAATTGATTCAGGAGAGAGAGAGAGATCCTGATGATGTAGTAGAAAGGAAATATGATTGCAGGGACAAATTTCCTTTTTTTTTTTTTTAAATTATACTTTAAGTTCTGGGTTACATGTGCAGAACACACAGTTTTGTTACATAGGTATAAAGGTGCCCTATGTACCTATGTACATATATGTGCCATATATACCTATGTATGGTGGTTTGCTGCACCCATCAACCTGTCACCTACATTAGGTATTTATCCTAACATTATCCCTCCCCTAGCCCCCAACCCCCTGACAGGCCGCGGTGTATGACATTCCCTTCCCTGTGTCCATGTATTCTCATTGTTCCACTCCCACTTATGACTGAGAACATGCAGTGTTTGGCTTTCTGATCTTGTGATAGTTTGCTGAGAATGATGGTTTCCAGCTTCATCCATGTCCCTGCAAAGGACATGAACTCATCCTTTTCTATGGCTGCATAGTATTCCATGTGTATATGTGCCACATTTTCTTTATCCAGTCTATCATTGATGGACATTTGGGTTGGTTCCAAGTCAAAATTAAAAAGAACTAGAGAAGCAATAGCAAACAAATTCAAAAGCTAGCAGAAGACATGAAATAACCAAGATCAGAGAAGAACTGAAGGAGATAGAGGAACGAAAAACCCTTCAAAAAATCAATGAATCCAAGAGCTGTTTTTTTAAAAAAATCAACAAAATAGACCACTAGCCAGACTAATAAAGAAGAAAAGAGAGAAGAATCAAATAGACACAATAAAAAATGATAAAGGGGATATCACCACTGATCCCACAGAAATACAAACTACCATCAGAGGATACTATACACACCTCTACACAAATAAACTAGAAAATCTAGAAGAAATAGATAAATTCCTGGACACATATACCCTTCCAGGTCTAAGCCAGGAAGAAATCAAATCCCTGAATAGACCAATAATAAGTTCTGAAATTGAGGCAGTAATTAATAGCCTACCAACCAAAAAAAGTCCGGGACCAGACAGATTCACAGCCAAATTCTACCAGAGGTGGAAAGAGGAGCTGGTACCATTCCTTCTGAAACTATTCCAAACAACAGAAAAAGAGGGAATCCTCCCTAACTCATTTTATGGGACAAATTTCTTGAATGCAGAAAGGCGTGAGATGCAGAGTACAGGGAAAGGTTTGGCCTTGGATAAGAGCAGGAGAGACAAAAAGAGTGCACCTAGATGTTAATGGGTTGGTTGAGTTACTGATAGGAGGATGAGGGAGTAGCCATAATCAGTCACAGCAATTAATGAAGTAAGAGCATCAGCTGGAAAGGAGGTGAGAAAAGGGAATGTCAATTTCAAGAGAAGGTAGTAAATATTGGAGTCATTCTAGGCAGTGGGAAGATGAACCTCTAGTAGGACAATGGACATGGAATGTTTCAGGGTTACATTAAACAAGGTGAATTTGAGTTAATTTTTGCTTGGAAAGAGACTGTAATTAAATTTTAAGGTTTTTTTTAATGGCATATAGAGGCAAACGGTATTATTACATGTTTGCATATTTTCATAGTAGAAAAATGAGTTTAACGATTAGTTGTGATCTTACTATTCAGAAATAATCATTGTGATATCCTTTTATATATTATACATACAAATACTTCCATAGGAAGAAATATAAAGGTCTTAATTTTGATAACCAATACTATTTTAGAGCAGTTTTGACTTTACCAACTATCTTAGTTATTGCTCTAAGAGAAAGAAAAACAAATGGAGTGATAAATTTGTCATATTGCAAAAGTATTTCTATATTTTGTTGATTTTTCCATTTTTATAGAGATATATCTGTAGTAGAAAATGTACAGTTAATGTTAAAAGGTCTTCTTCCTAAGGTTGTGTTTTCAATAACTTTCTTATAGTCTTTAAAATGTAAAAATGAAGCTCTAAATTATTAACCTACCAGGTTTTATTTTGATAAGATGTGATTAAGGAATCTAATTTTACTTTTTTTAAGAAAAAATTGTTATTTTAAATTCAGGAGATACATGTGCAGGCTTATTACATGGGTATATTGCATGGTTAATTTTACTTCTTAAAATAGTTTTAAGTCATTTTTAAATCACATTATCTCACAACAAATATAGAACATATTCTTGTAATAGTAGAGCTCCTAAATGATATCGTTTTATTTATTTATTTTATTATTTTTTTTTGAGACAGAGTCTCACTGTCTTGCCGAGGCTGGAGTGCAGTGGTACAGTCTCGGCTCACTGCAACCTCCGCCTCCCTGGTTCAAGCAATTTGCCTGTGTCAGCCTCTTGAGTAGCTGGGACTACAGGCACATGCCACCACACCCGGCTAATTTTTGTATTTTTAGTAGAGACAAGGTTTCGCCATATTGGTCAGGCTGGTCTTGAACTCCTGACCTTGAGCGATCCTCTTGCCTTGGCCTCCCAAAGTGCTGGGATTACAGGTGTGAACCACCATGCCCAGCCACCAAATGATACCTTTAAAATTTTCTTTTAAAGATTTTAAAACCAATTGTATGCTATTCTTTAAACAAGCTATTTCTTACAGTGTAAAAATTATCTTTAATCCTATCATCTGGGAAAATCAGTTATATTGTACTTGCTTGAAACTGTAATGTGGGTACACATTTTGCCATCTATATTTTCTCACTTTTTTGAGTTTTTGAAACATTCTTTGTAAACCATGAATTTAATGACTTGCACTAGTATCAGATATGTAAAAATACATTTTCAGGTTTTAGTTGTTCTTTATTTGTGATTATAAACAACATCATAGTTAATACCACTGGCACTTAATATTGAATTTAAATTGATTTTAGTATTTTCTATTATTAAAGCAATATGTCCATGTAGAAAGCCTTAAAAATAGCAAACTATTATCCAGAGAACCACTGTTGCATATATACCAAATCTTTATTCATTCAAGAGCCATGTTTCAGCATCTGTTAATAGCAGTCACTGCTTCAGATATGAAACCTGCTCTTCATAGTTAACATCCTCATATATTTAGTCATATATCTTGTCAGTATCCTATGAGCAGAAATGTGTATGCTTTTATAAAAGGAACCATGCTATTTAGAAATTGTATTGTAATCTAATTTTTCTCTGATAACCCATTAAGAAATTCCTTCCATGCCATTGAACCATCCTTTACAATATCATGTTTAATGGCTACAAAAGAATTATTCGTGTGAATATACCACTCTTTTCCAATTCCCTTTAGCATTTTAAATCCATAACATGTGCACTTTACTTCTCTTTGATAGCATGACTAATATGTCCTGCACGAGACATGAAGGCACAGACGTCTTTCTTCCTCATTCTCATATCATCTCTGAGTGGATCTCAAGGTAATTTCCTTTGTAATACGAGTGTTAGTTATTTGCATTATCAGATAGAAACATGAGCACACAATGCAAGGTGGCTATTTCCTCCATAGCCATAGCATTGTGAACTTTCCTAAATCATCAGTTTTAGGAAATGATTGATTGATTGATTTTTTTTTTTTAAGTGTAAGCTTGGTACTTACCACTTGACAGAAGGCATTATCAGCTTTGCTAGGTCCTATGACAGGCATTCTTAATTATCCAGTGAAACATTAGAGGGGTTTAGCAGAGCAATTAGGGAGATCGACAATCACTCTTTTCCTTGCCCATCTTTCCATGTCTTTCTTTCGGCATAATGCCACATCCCTCTAGCTCTCTGAAGAGAAACTAAATCTCTCTGAGGAAGAGAGGCGGGACATGGTAGGGTAGAAAGAGCCCCAGAGGGAAAGGCAGAGGATAAAGACTGTGACAGAGTCACTTGGGCACCCAGTTCTTCCATCTTGGGTGGCCTGGGCCATGAGCCAAAGGAGTTACTCCATTGTCCAAAAAGTCAGGACCTTTCCAGTGCTAATATCTTAGAATCCATAAACAGGGCACAAGATCTACTTAAAATATTCTGTAAATCAAAGTAGTTAGATTACTGCCTTCAATGATAGGAAGTGTCTGGGTATATTTTCTTTGCAAAAAATCTCTTATTCTGCTGATTTCATTTGCTTTTTGAAATCAACTTGTGAAGTTGACAGTGAAAAGAAAACAAAATAAGTAAATCAAGATAATTGGGGATTAGGCTTATACATTTATCTCCAGATATTCCTTACCTACATTTTGACTAACTCAGGATATCCTGAGAGCAGTCTTAAAGTCAAAGCAAATGAATGACTCCATTTTCCTTTTGGACTCCTCCTGCTCATGTCCTCCCCTATTTAGATCTAGTCTACAGATATTCCTATCAGATTCCTGAACCCAGCATTGTCTTCTACGTGCTCCAAATATTTTCTTACCCAATCAAGCTGAGTTTATTCCATTCTTTTAGGACCTGCTGGCTGTTGCTAGCTGGATAAACTAATTTATTATTGCTAGTAGGAGTTAAATGTGAATATGTTCTGGGAATGAAATCAAAAGTCGTCTTTCAACATACATGATTTCCAGGCCAGGATTGGGAGATGAGATTATTGATCAAGTGGGCAGCAAACCAGTGTTTCTACGCCTTGGGCTGTTACCAGTTCTCCCACTTACATTGAATAAAACGGATATTCAATTAAAATTAAAACTCAAACACAGAGCTTCATGGTTTGTTTCTAATAATCAGACAACAAGTGTTTTTGATGATGTGGTCTATTAATAATCAGGCTGCTAACCTAGGAAGGTTCTTCTGGGTAGTTCTGGTATAATCCTGAACAAGCTCACATCATTAATTCACTTCATAACTTCTCTGCTCTGGACTGTAGGCATATTCCTTTTGGATTTCTTCACTTATGTTCCTATGAATGAACAAATCATCATTGGAAGACTTGATGAAGATATAATTCTCCCTTCTTTGTTTGAGAGGGGATCCGAAGTTGTAATACACTGGAAGTATCAAGATAGCCACAATAGCTACAATGTTCACAGTTACTACAAAGGCAGTGGCCATTTGGAAAGCCAAGATACCAGATATGCAAACAGGACATCCCTTTTCTATAATGAGATTCAAAATGGGAATGCGTCTCTATTTTTCAGAAGGTTAAGCCTTCTGGACGAAGGAATTTATACCTGCTATGTAGGAACAGCAATTCAAGCGGTTACAAACAAAGTGGTGCTAAAGGTGGGAGGTAAGTGTGCATGTAAATTTTCATGAAACATAGCAATGCCATCATTCTGTGTTATTAGTAAGCATCTTTGTCCTAATATGCCATGAGCTTCCTTCCAAGTCAATACATGGAACTCTCCTTATTTTTAATGCACAGCATCTTGTAGTATACTAATGTTATAAATGATACAACTGTTCCCCTGTTGGTGGGTATTCAGGCATTTCCACTGTTTTCCATTACATGGTTGTGATGAACACCCTTATAACTGTACTTAATACCAGGAAATAATCTGAAAGCAAAGTACCAGAAGTAAGATTTAAAAAGGTTACTGACACTAACAGCATAAGACCATCCACTTTCTCCTTAGTCTTATCAGTACCAAATAACTGCCAATATCATGACTGAAAAAATATTGAATTGTTGATTTAAATTGCATTTTTCTATATTATAAATGAGGTTAATTTTTATATTATATGCTTTCCTTCTCTGTATTAGCTATATATAACTCTATACCTATATAACTATAAGCCATTAATATAGTTAATATATGCAGTTATGTACAGTTAATATCACTCAAACGCAGCTTCATGGTGGTTATATATACCTATAAATTAACTGTATTGCTATATTAACTGTTGCTAATTCTCATAGTTATATTGAACCAAACAGATATTAGATTAGATTAGAAGTTCTCTGAAGAAACTCAAAGAGCTTCATGGCTCCTTATTACTGGATTACCAAGAGTTCCTGATGATGTGCTCTGTTAATGATCAGGCTGCTGATCATTTATATGTAATATAGTTAGTATGTAGTATAATATATAGTACAATTTTACATATAGATATATACACACATATATGCAGTATTTTCTTATGGATTGTTTTTTCCAGCACTAGTTTCTTTTTCTTCTGTCCCTTTTAGCTGCTTCAGACCTTGATTCAGAAATCACAAAATTATGTGTAAACAGAGTCAAATAGGTGCTCTGAGTCAGTATTTGAGAAGTGTAGAGTGCCACATGAGCTCTATTTTATAGACTTAGACACCCTCATTTTGGTTTCTCAATGAGGCCATTAGATTTCTTTTCCAGCTATGTTTCTAGAGAATTGAGATTGCTAGTTGCCACATACCCATGCCTGCGCTTGTTTTATTTCTTCTAGATAACTACACTATATCTTAAGGTTCTACAGAGGTGTTTTTTCCCCCCTTTCAGTAACTGCCAAATTTTGCTCATAAAACTTAGCTTTTCATTTCATGAGTATTAAACAGTATTCTGCACAGATGGCCTATAAAAAAGCCAATGATGGCAGTTTTTCATGTGCCCTTCTTTCTCCTGTGTAGTTTTTCTCACACCCATGATGAAGTATGAAAAGAGGAACACAAACAGCTTCTTAATATGCAGCGTGTTAAGTGTTTATCCTCGTCCAATTATCACGTGGAAAATGGACAACACACTTATCTCTGAAAACAACATGGAAGAAACAGGGTCTTTGGGTCCTTTTTCCATTAACAGCACACTGAATATTACAGGATCAAATTCATCTTATGAATGTACAATTGAAAATTCACTGCTGAAGGAAACATGGACAGGGCACTGGACAATGAAAGGTAGGCTCCACAGGACTTTCTGTGTATGCTATTTTGAGGTTGGGGGGTAATGGGGACTGATTTTCAAGGAAAGAAAGGAAGATGAAAGAATAGAAAGCAAATCCATCTGCAGCAGTTAGAAGACCAAGACCGGAGCCCTAGGGCTGGTTCTTCTGACTGTATTACATTAAGCAATCATTCTTACTTTTGAGCATTAGTACCATACCTCATTGATAACATAGAAGTAATTCTTACCTTGCTAGGTATTTATGAGTTGATTGAAAACATTTATGAGTGGAAAGAAGCAAATCTGTTCTTGAATATTACTGTATTTCTCAGTGGCTCATCCTTCAAACAGGATTTTCTGTCAGCATTGCTCTTTAAAAAATCAAAAGAGAAAGAATACGTGTCTTTCAGCAGATCACAACTTCCAGTCTTTCAATTAAACAAAATATTAATTAGTATAATTGCTTCTTTTTGGTTTCTTTACATAGTGTTAGCCCGTCAATCTTTATCCACTACCTCTATCACAACATGGTCAGTTTTTAGTACTCTTTCTTCTCATTTATTTGAACAGATCCAAACTCTGATCAATCTCTATATCCAAAACCTGTTTAATAAAAATTAATTTGCCATCTCCATATTCAATTCCAAGAAAATTTGTTTTCCTTTTGAGATGGAGTCTCGCTTTGTCGCCCAGGCTGGAGTGCAGTGGCGTGATCTCGGCTCACCGCAATCTCGGCTCACTGCCACCTCCGCCTCCCAGGTTCAAGTGATTCTCCTGCCTCAGCCTCCTGAGTAACTGGGATTACAGGCATGTGCCACCACGTGTGGCTAATTTCTGTATTTTTTAAGTAGAGATGGGGTTTCACCATGTTGGTCAGGTGGGTCTCGAACTCCTGACATTATGATTTGCCCACATCAGCCTCCCGAAGTGCTGAGATTACAGGCAGCCACCGTGCCCAGACTGTTTTTCATTTTATTCTTAATAAAGCAAAAATTTTCTGTCAATATCCCTTATATGGGGAAAATGGAGGGTAGCTGTTTTTTTCAGCCTTCTCTTGCCTAGCATCTCATATTCTCAAAATGCTCACCAAAAATATACTGAAATTGTGGGTGATTCACCACATTTACATGAGTCCAGTGTTAAAGGAATGAGTACCCAATGTTCATTCTCCATCAGTCAGGCAGCAATGGAAACATGGGAAAGGGTTGCAAATGTTAATATTATAAACATTGTCTTTGGAAAATCCTAATTTCTCATGTTCATTTAGAATTGAGTGTCTTGAAGCATGAACAGTTCTTTAGGCTCAGTACTGTTTGGTCTCACTGAAAAGCTATTATGTGCCAAGTTTTGTCGCTCACAGACTGTGAACTTAAGAACATGGTCTCTACTGATTTCTGGATCCACAGCATCTCGTACAGATATAAAAATTAAACTAGGAACATAGCTTACAAAGGGAGTGATCAATTCTACTCTCTGTGGTTGGGCACAAATGGGGTTGTTACAGAGTATGTGCTTAAGAAAGTTGCATAAGGGCAGAATTTTAGAAGAGTAGTAGGACATTCCAGGAGAACAGGAATATTCCAGGTAAAAAGCACAGAAAAGTAAAATTGCCTGGATTTGTGGAATCTACAGATCAAGAGATGAACCTGGAGAGGGAGGCAAAAAAAAAAAAAAAAACACCAGATGAAAGACCTTTTACACGTTGCTAAGGAGCTTGTTGAGTCTTGGAGATAGGATGGATCAGAAGAGGGATTTGAAACACAGAAAGCCCCTGGATTTGCCTTTTGGAAGGCTTGCTTTGGCTTCACTCTCCTGCAGGTAAACTGGAAGCCAGGTGAGTCTAGAATCAGGGAGAACAGTCCATGGCAGTCCACAGAGGTCAGCCTACAGCACTACAGAACAGGAAGGACAAGACGGAGCTGGGTCTGGAGGGGCAAGGCAAGAAAATTCAGCAGAGTCTCTCTTCTAAAAGAGCTCAGTCCAGTGGGGGTTGCCTGCACACAGCTGGAAATATTCTTACATGCAGAAAAAGAGATTTTTGTCTAGATAAAGAGATTAAGAAGTAGTGAGGCCATAAAGTTAGAGACCACTAGGGAGTAGGTAGGGTAACAAAAGGGGTGTTCTGGGGAACACCAGCATTAGAGAGGCCAAACATTGAGTTTAATAGGCTGCTGGTAGCAACATTCCTGAGTGCTTACTGTTAGGTTCTAAGAGTTAAAACAAGTACATCACCCCTCTAGCTGGCCCTGGCTTTGCCCTCCTTGAAGGTTTAAACTAACCTTGGTGGGAAACTTTAAAATAGTGGTAGTAAAACTTGTCTTGTAAGAAACCACAGCACAAATATAATTACTGTCCAAAAAGTTATTTCTAAATATATCAATATTAGTGCCTTTGTTCTCTGCTTTCTAAGTGTAACTTAGAGAATTCTTTTGAAATGTTTATCTTCACTGATGTTTTCTTTTCTATTGTGTTGTTAGATGGCCTTCATAAAATGCAAACTGAACATGTTTCACTCTCATGTGAACTTGTAAATGATTATTTTTCTCCAAACCAAGACTTCAAAGTTACTTGGTCCAGAATGGAAAGTGGGATTTCCTCTATCCTGGCTTACTATCTGAGCTCCTCACAAAATACAACTTTCTATGAATCCCGATTCTCATGGAACAAAGAGCTGAAAAACCAGAGTGACTTCTCTATGAATTTGATGGATCTTAGACTTTCAGACAGTGGGGAATATTTGTGCAATATTTCTTCGGATGAATATACTTTACTCACCATACACACGGTGCACGTAGGTAAGCTGCAAGTAGGTTTGGATAATGGGTTTTCGCTATAGCATTAGAGGTTTGTGAATATCAGACAGAAAATTAGGTTGGCTTTTCAAGAATACATTGATACCCTCTCAAAATATAATCTACAGGGGTATTTCTGGTCAGGATGTCGATTATCCTCCCTCCTTCAACCACATAAAAGTCCTATTTTGAAAAAAAAAAATTACTCCCACAGATTTCCTTTCAGGACTTTGGGGCTTCAGAAGTGAGGAGGAAACATACATTTTGATGACTCCATGGGCTGAGCATCTTCCATATCTGCTCACTGCTGTGCCTAATATATACCTTAGCCCTAATGTTTGGGGAGTCAAGGCTAGGGACACATTAGGAAGTTACAATCGGGGTCCTGAAGAATGCTGGGAAAACATGGCAGTGTCTATGAACTTGGAAATAATCACCGCACAATATTTGAAGCACCAAGTATATATTCCTGGTTCAGTTCATTTTTACTTCTGTTGATAGTTCACTGCCAAAAACCATTATCTAAAATATTTCTAGTCAACTAACCATCGAGTCATGGAATATATACTCATGAAGCTGACCTTCTAGGTGAGCTAGATGGTCCCACCCTTAAACTATCAACTTCACATCATGGCAGACCATGGCAGCTCTTTCTGTCCTTCAATAAATATATTTGAACTAGTGGAGCTTATGTTTTAGAAGTATTTCTATCATTTCAATTGTGAAAACTAGGAGGAATAGCATTTGAAGTTTTGGTGATTCTGTATGGTGAGATTTGGAGATAAGAGCACAGGGTTGTCCTTTAGGTTATGTGATCTTCAAATACTTGGAAGCTTCTGGACATTGAGTAATAACACTCCCTTTGTAGAGCTGCCACTTTGAGAGTAGAGAATGAAAAACTGGGGCTACATTTGAAGCTCCTATTTTTCTCCAAAAATAAAAGTGTCAGTTTTATGTAAAATACAGTTAAGCCTGCAATCTATTTTTAAAAATGTTGCCTCATGTTGGATTCATTTTGGAGTGTAAAAAAAAATAAGTCAAGAAGAAATGTCCTAAAGACCACATATGGCCCGTCTTCCCACCCAGAGATCTAATTTTCAATTCACACAAAGTGAAACATCAGGACCATTCCATCTCTGACAAAAGAGTATTTTTGGAACCTCTCATTCTCAAATAAATGTTGGCAGGTGGGGCTGGGGGAGGGTGTGCTCACCCTTCCCCACCAGGAAGAGGACTTGGCAGGAGCCACCCCAGCAGGGCAGGAAACAGGGCAAACAGTCTTGGTACCTTAAATATCATCCTTTCAAGGAACTTATTTCCTATTCTGAATTGTGACTTTTCCATTTGTTGTCTTTCCCAGGAGGTGCTACAACAAGATAGGGGTCTTATGATTCCTTGAATCTAGATCTGGTCAATTAAGGTTGCACCAAGCTGAATGGAATTAAATAATCCTTGCTAAGTTTTGCTGCTGAATCAATACTTGACCTTGGGCAAATATCTTTAGAGATGGGGGAACCTGAGGGTCACGAGTACAGTGAGAAGTAGACTTGTAGATTTCCTTGTAGGATTTCCTTTAGGAGGAAGAAAAATGCAAATGCAAATGAAAACACTGTAGAAAGTTAACCTAACGTTCCTACTTAATCTCTCCTTTACGTAGGTACATTAGTCCCCCTTTCCATGGAGGATATGTTCCAAGACCCCCAGTGGATGCCTGAAACTATGGACAGTACCAAACCCTATATATGCATTCCCACATGATACCAGGATTAATCTGTCCTTCCATGTTTATGCCTTGGTGCCTCATTCACACTTCTTATGATTACAGGTTCTACTGGGCATCTTCTTCTAGCAGAGCTTGTTTTCATTGCAATTAAAGACTTGCTTTGGATGGAAATGTGGCTGTAGCTTCATCATAAGCAGACACAGCCTCTCCAGTAATCTTTATATTTTTCAAACCAAGCTGATTTCTAAATCTGTGTAGCCATCCTCTACTTGCAGTAAATGGCCTGTTTCAAGGGATCTCTTGCTGAAATCTTCATAAAAGCCCAAAGCCTTCCAGTATAACATATCATCAAGCAGAACACATTTCTGTTCATATCTTCCACCCTCAAATTTAATGCCATTTCCATCTTAGCATATACAACACAGTGTGGCCATAACTGTTGTAGGTTGAGACAACAAAAATTTTCTTCTTTCTTTCTTCACAATTTTACAGATAGAAGATTCATTTTCACCATAGATCTCAGCAACCTCAATATATGATTTTTCATATGTCAAGAGCTTTAATTGTTTTAGTTCAAGGAAGCAGTTTATGGCTTCTTTTTGGTATATCCAAATTGCCAGCATCACTACTCTTGTGCTTTGGGACCATTCTTAAAGAAAATAAGGGTTACTTGAACACAAGCATTGTTATACCATGACAATCAATCTGATAACTGAGATGGCTAGTAAATGATTCATGGTGGTAGTGTGTACAACGTGGATATGCTGGACAAAGGGTGCAGTCACATCCCAGGTGGGATGGAGTGGCACGACACGATATTTCATCATGCTACTCAGAATGGCACACAATTTAAAACTTAAGAATTGTTTATTCTTGGAATTTTCCATTTGGTTATGTTTGGACTACAGTTGACCATGGGTAACTAAAACCTCAGAAAGTTAAACCATGGATAAAGGGGACTCCTGTATGGAATTTCAGAATGACACAAATAGGTGAAGAGATTAATATTTTATTAGTTGTAAAACACTATAGTATGTTCATAGAAAATTACATTTGTTAGGTAAACAGAGGTATTCATTCTAAAGGATAGCCACAAACATTTTCCTCCTGAATTGACCTTTGTGCTCTATCACTTGCTGCCCATGTTTTAGCAGAACATAGACCATAAGGTTAGCAGGGTTCTGACTTTGGTAACCCAGGGTCTCTGGAGTCCCCACTTCCATTAATACTACTTTCAATAATTCTAGTCCTGACCAAGATGTTGTAGAATGGAGAAAGTTTAGGCTCCTCCAGTTATTTCTGAGGAGCTCTAAACACTATCAGCAGGTCCTCCTTTTCTGCAGTTTGTTACCCAAAGTCAACCGCAGTCTGAAATTTTTAAAAGGAAAATTCCAGAAATAATGTTTTAAATTGTGTGCCATTCTGAGTAGCATGATGAAATTGCATGTCATCCCACTCCATCCTGCCTTGAAGGTGAATCCTCCCTTTGTCCAGCATATCATACTGTGGATGCTACCCGCTTGTTAGTCATTTAGCCCTCCAGATAATCAGATCTACTGTCATGATATTGCAGTGCTTATGATCAAGTGAGCCTTATTTTATTTAAGAAAGGCCTCAAAGCACAAGGATAGTGATGCTGGCAATTCGGATACACCGAAGAGAAGTCATGAAGTGCTTCCTTTAAGGGAAAGCTTTCAACTTAAGGGGGAAAAAAGCTTATGTTGAGGTTGCTAAGATCTACAGTAAGAATGAATCTTCTATCTATAAAACTGTGAAGATGGAAAAAGAAATTAGTGCATACTATGCATAAGGTTCGGTACTAAGGTTTCAGGCATCCACTCGGGGGTCTTGCAATGTATCCCCCAGGGATAAGGAGGGACTACTGTGCCTATTATCTCTGTGGTCACCTGCCACCTCTAACTCAAGACCATGGCTTCTACTTAGCTCCTTTTATCACCTCTGAACTTACCACTGTTCCCTTAGGACCCTGTCTTCTCTAGGCCAATGGCGGACTGCACTCTTACTTCTTCCTCCAAGGTGAACACTGGGCTGAGGCTAATTTATGGACATAATTATTCCTTTATAAAAATGTGTTATTTCTTACTACAGTATAAAGCAATAGAAACTGAAAAGGCATAATAGACGTATTGCCTCTCCAGTTTTCAGACTTTTCTCCCAGCTCCCCCAACCCCCACCAATCTCCAATAATATTATGGTGTCTGTCGGTTTCCCACAATAGATACACTGAGACTAGGAGATATTTATGCTCAAGACAAACTCTCCTGTCCAGTCTGGGTTCTTGGCTTTATCCTAAAGGACCTTTTTATTATGCAAAGTGTTTTCATATTAATTCAGCCTCCTACCTGTAATGCAGAAATAACTAGTTTTAAAAATAGTAAACATACTCCACCCTCACCCACCCACACATTTCTTATTTGGTACCTTTTCTTCCAGTTCACAGACTTTGTTTCTCTGTTTTATTTAGAACCAAGCCAAGAAACAGCTTCCGAGAACAAAGGCTTATGGAGTTTGGTGGCCGGTCTGATTTTGGTGCTCTGTCTGATTTTGCTGATTCAGAAAGTAAAATGTTGCACAGGTAATATCTCAGGAAGAATTTGGGCTCTGCCCCACATGTTCCAAATCATGTATATTAAAGATAACATGGAAATACATGCCCAAACAGCTACTGGGCATGTAAATTGATCTGAATTTTCTGGAATGTCATTCACAAAATTCACCCAAAATCTTTTAAAATGCTCCTACATTTCCACCTAACCGTTCCACTTCTAGGAATTTATCTCACATTAAATGAGCAGAGGTACACCAAACTGTGTACAAGCATATTCACTGCAGCACACTGCTATTGCTTTTAGATTTCCTACTATTGTCAATAAATAATTGAGAAATTAATTAAATTAATTGATGATCATACTTTTTAAAATTTTAATCTAGTATTGAAATGATAACCAGGATGACTTAATCATCCTGCATTAAAAGGTAACTGGAAAGAAAAAAGCCAAAGCTTTAAGAAGTTGCCTTTGGAGTGACGGGACCATGAGTTCTTCCTTACCCTCACACCTCAGAAGGAAGCCAGATACCCTCTTAAGTCCCTGGGCTCCGCTTGTTCTCCCTTGCTCTGAGCTTAGTCAAGGTTAGTGCTCTGATTGAAACTGCATTGTTCTTTTCTTATGGGTCATTTCAATTGTTGTTCAATTGATTTTTTCCTAAATTTTAAGCAAAAAACCTTACTAGTAATTTAAACTATCTTAAGATGCCATGATCATGGGAAGTACTTTTAGGGAGTACTTCCTTAGAGTACTTTGCTTTTAGTAACAGAATTTTGAGCTACAGAGCATCTGGGCAAAACTTAGATCTGGTTGATCTCCACATTTTACAGATCAGGAAACAGAAATCCGGGCAGTTAGCTCAAGTGCTAAGAAGGCATGTGAAACAGATTTAGGTTGATCATTTAATAGCACCAAGCCAGCTAGTGGCAGAGGCAGGTTCAGGCCCCCAGAAGCCCTCCCTTACTCCACTATCCCCCTGAGGAGGCTCTGGGTGTCCTGGGAACTTGAGCTAGATCCTGTGTCTCTTTAATCTGTCTTTCTGGTTGATATTTGGCTATCGCCCCTGCTGAAGTTAGGAGATTTGGGTTATAGCAGAAACTATTATTGAAGATAATAGTTTTGGGGCAATGGAGAGCAAGCATCTCACCAATTCTAGCCCTGTGATCATTTGTACTAATATGCAGGCTAGTTCCTGTCCCTTGGCTGGCCAGAAGTAGTAAGAGACCACAGGCAGTTTAGCTTGTCTACCAAGATCAACCATTGACCTAATATACTGATATCTGTGATTGGATTAGGTTCAAATTATGGGAGAGTTGGTGCTACATCCTACTCAAGAATGATAGTTTAGTTTCTTTAGTGGAAGTCTGCATAAGTCAGTTCTCAACTGTAAACACATGGCACACTCAAAACTGGATAAAGAACTTACAAGACAGTATATTCACAGCTGGGAGCACCCGATTCACTAGCAAACTTAAACTTGAAGGGACAAGGACAGACAGCAGTTCCCAAAACTTGAAAGGAGAGAGTCACATAAGATTAGTTGCCTTGTAAGGACAGTGACTTACTTCTTTTTTTCTTTCTTTCTTTTTATTTAAGTTCTGGGATATATGTGCTGAACATGCAGGTTTGTTACATAGGTATACATGTGCCCTGGTGGTTTGCTGCACCTATCAACCTATCATCTAGGTTTTAAGCACCACATACATTAGCTATGTGTCCTAATGCCCTCCCTCTCCTTTACCCTCATCCTCTGACAGTCCCTGGTGTGTGATGTTCCCCACCCTGTGTCCAAGTGTTCTCATTGTTCAATTCCCACCTATGAGTGAGAACATGCGGTGTTTGCTTTTCTGTCCTTGTGATAGTTTGCTGAGAATGATGGTTTCCAGCTTCATCCATGTCCCTGCAAAGCACATGAACTCATTCTTTTTTGTGACTGCATAGTATTCCATGGTGTATATGTGCCACAATTTCTTTATCCAGTCTATCATTGATGGACATTTGGGTTGGTTCCAGGTCTTTGCTATTGTGCATAGTGCTGCAGTAAACATACGTGTGCATGTATCTTTATAGTAGAATGATTTATAATCCTTTGGGTATATACCCAATAATGGGATTGCTGGGTCAAATGGCATTTCTGGTTCTAGATCCTTGAGGAATCGCCACACTGTCTTCCACAATGGTTGAACTAATTTACTCTCCCACCAAAAGTGTAAAAGTGTTCCTATTTCTCCACAGCCTCTCCAGCATCTGTTTTTTCCTGACGTTTTAATGATTGCCATTCTAACTGGTGTGAGATGGTATCTCATTGTGGTTTTGATTTGCATTTCTCTAATGACCAGTGATGAGGTGCTCTTTTTCATGTTTGTTGGCTGCATAAATGTCTTCTTTTGAGAAGTGTCTGTTCATACCCTTCACCCACTTTTGATGGGGCTGTTTGTTTTTTTCTTGTACATTTGTTTAAGTTCCTTGTAGATTCTGGATATTAGACTTTTGTCAGATGGATAGACTGCAAAAATTCTCTCCCATTCTGTAGATTGCCTGCTCACTCTGATGATCGTTTCTTTGGCTGAGCAGAAGCTCTTTAGTTTAATTAGATCCCAGTTTGTAAGGTGTAAGGAAGGGGCCTAGCTTCTATTTTCTGCATACGGCTAGCCAGTTTGCCCAGTACCATTTATTAAACAGGGAATCCTTTCCTCATTGCTTGTTTTTGTCAGGTTTGTCAAAGATCAAATGGTTGTAGATGTGTGGTGCTATTTCTGAGGCCTCTGTTCTATTCCATGTATCTGTTTTGGTACCAGTGCCATGCTGTTTGGTTACTGTAACCTTGTAGTATAATCTGAAGTCAGGCAGCTTGATGCCTCCAGCTATGTTCTTTTGTTTAGGATTGTCTTGGCTATATGGGCTGTTTTTTGGTTCCATATGAAATTTAAAGTAGTTTTTTCTAGTTCTGTGAAGAAAGTCAGTGGTAGCTTGATGAGAAGAGCATTGAATCTATAAATTACTTTGGGCAGTATGGCCATTTTCACACTATTGATTCTTCCTATTCATAAGTATGAATTTTTTTTCCATTTGGTTGTGTCCTCTCTCATTTCCTTGAGCAGTGGTTTGTAGTTCTCCTTGAAGATGTCCTTCATATCCCTTGTAAGTTGTATTCCTAGATATTTCATTTTCTTTGTAGCAATTGTGAATGGGAGTTCATTCATTATTTGGCTCTCTGTTTGTCTGTTATTGGTGTATAGGAATGCTTGTGATTTTCGCACATTGATTTTATATCCTGAGACTTTGCTGAAGTTGCTTATCAGCTTAAGGAGATTTTGGGCTGAGATGATGAGGTTTTCTAAATACACAATCATGTCATCTGCAAACAGAGACAATTTGACTTCTTCTGTTCCTATTTGAATACTTTTATTTATTTCTCTTGCCTGATTGCCCTGGTCAAAACTTCCAATACTATGTTGAACTATGGTGATAGAGGTCATCCTTGTCTTGTGCTGTTTTCAAGGGGAATGCTTCCAGCTTTTGCCCATTCAGTATGACATTGGCTAAAGGTTTGCCATAAATCACTCTTATGATTTTGAGATATGTTCCATCAATGCCCAGTTTGTTGAGAGTTTTTAGCATGAAGGGGTGTTGAAGTTTATCGAAGGCCTTTTCTGCATCTATTGAGATAATTATGTGGTTTTTGTCATTGGTTCTGTTTACACGATAGATTACATTTATTGATTTGCATATGTTGAACCAGTCTTGCATCCCAAGGATGAAGCCAACTTGATCATGGTGCATAAGCTTTTTGATGGGCTGTGGAGTTGGTTGGCCAGTATTTTATTGAGGATTTTTGCATTGATGTTCATCAGGGATATTGGCCTGAAATTTTCATTTTTTGTTGTGTCTCTGCCAGGTTTTGGAATCAGGATGATGCTGGTCTTATAAAATGGTTAGGGAGGAGTCCCTCTTTATCTATTGTTTGGAATAGAATCAGAAGGAATGGTACCAGCTCCTCTTTGTACCTCTGGTAGAATTCGACTGTGAATCCATCTGGTCCTGGGCTTTTTTTGGCCGGTGGGCTATTAATTACTGCTTCAATTTCAGAACTTGTTATTGGTTTATTCAGGGATTTGACTTCTTCCTGGTTTAGTCTTAGGAGGCTGTCCAGGAATTTATCTATTTCTTCTAGATTTTCTAGTTTATTTGCTTAGAGGTATTTATAGTATTCTCTAATGGTAGCTTGTATTTCTGTGGGATCAGTGGTGATATCCCCTTTATCATTTTTTATTGTGTCTAGTTAATTCTTCTTTCTTTTCTTCTTTATTAGTCTGGCTAGCAGTCTATCTATGTTGTTAATATTTTCAAAATACCAGCTCCAGGGTTGACAGACACCTCATACAGGAGATCTCCAGCTGGCATCAGGCTGTTGCCCCTCTGGGACAAAGCTTCCAGAGGAAGGAGCAGTCAGCAATCTTTGCTGTTCTGCAGCCTCCGCTGGTGATACCCAGGCAAATAGGATCTGGAGTGAACCTCCGGAAAACTGCAACAGACGTGCAGAAGAGGGGCCTAACTGTTAGAAGAAAAACTACCAAACAGAAAGCAGTAACATTAACATCAACACAAAGGACCCCCATACAAAATCACATCTAAACATCATCAGACTTAAAGATCAAAGGTAGATAAATACACGAAGATGAGGAAAAACCAGCACAAAAATGCTGAAAATTTAAAAGACCAGAATGCTGCTTCTCCTCCAAATGATTGCAACTCTTCTCCAGCAAGAGCACAAAACTGGATGGAGAAAGAGTTTGACAAATTAACAGAAATAGGCTTCAGAAGGTGGGTAATAACAAACTCCTCTGAGCTAACAGAGCATATTCTAACCCAATGTAAGGAAAGTAAGAACCTTGATAAAAGGTTACAGGAACTACTAACTAGAATAACCAGTTTAGAGAGAATATAAATGATCTGATGGAGCTGAAAAACACAGCACGAGAACTTCGTGAAGCATACACAAGTATCAATAGCCGAATCAATCAAGCAGAAGAAAGGATATCAGAGACTGAAGATTAACTTACTGAAATAAGGCGTGAAGACAAGATTAGAGAAAAAAGAGTGAAAAGGAATGAACAAAGCATCCAAGAAATATGGGACTATGTGAAAAGACTAAATCCGTGATTGGTTGGGGTCCCTGAAAGTAATGGGGAGAATGGAACCAAGTTGGAAAACACACTTCAGGATATTATCCAGGAGAACTTCTCCAAACTAGCAAGACAAACCAATATTCAAATTCAGGACATACAGAGAACACCACTAAGATACTCCTTACGAAGAGCAACCCCAAAACACATAATCATCAGATTCTCCAAGGTTGAAACAAAGGAAAAAAATGTTAAGGGCAGCCAGAGATAAAGGTCAGGTTACCTACAAAGGGAAGTCCATCAGACTAACAATGGATATCTCTGCAGAAGCCCTACAAGCCAGAAGAGAGTGGGGGATCAATATTTAACATTCTTAAAGAAAATAATTTTCAACCCAGAATTTCATAACCAGCCAAATTAAGCTTCGTAAGTGAAGAAGAAATGAAATCCTTTACAGACAAGCAAATGCTGAGAGATTCTGTCACCACTAGACCTGCCTTACAAGAGATCCTGCAGGAAGCACTAAATACAGAAAGGAAAAATCGGTACCAGCCACTGCAAAAAAACACCATAATATGAAGACCAATGACACTATGAAGAAACTGCATCAACTAATGCGCAAAATAACCAGCCAGCATCATGATGACAGGATCAAATTCACATATAACAATATTAACCTTAAACGTAAATGGGCTAAATGCCCCAGTTAAAAGATACAGACTGGCAAATTGGATAAAGAGTCAAGACCCATCAGTGTGTTGTATTCAGGAGACCCATCTCATGTGCAAAGACACACATAGGCTCAAAATAAAGGTATGGAGGAATATTTACCAAGCAAACAGAAAGCATAAAAAAAGCAGGGGTTGCAATTCTAGTCTCTGATAAAACAGACTAAACCAACGAAGATCAAAAAAGACAAAGAAGGGCATTACATAATGGTAAAGGGATCAACGCAAAGAGAACTAACTATCCTAAATATATATGCAGCCAATACAAGAGCACCCAGATTCATAAAGCAAGTTCTTAGAGACCTACAAAGAGACTTAGACTCCCACACAATAATAGTGGGAGACTTTAACACCCCACTGTCAATATTAGACAGATCCATGAGACAGAAAATTAATAAGGCTATTCAAAACTTGAACTCGGCTCTGGACCAAGCAGACCTAATAGACATCTACAGAACTCTCCACCGCAAATCAACAGAATATACATTCTTCTCAGCACCACATAGCACTTATTCTAAAATCGACCACATAATTGGAAGTAAGACTCTCCTTAGCAAATGCAAAAGAATGGAAATCATAGCAGTCTCTCAGGCCACAGTGCAATCAAATTAGAACTCAGGATTAAGAAAGTCACTCAGAACCACACAACTACAAGGAAACTGAACAACCTGCTCCTGAATGACTACTGGGTAAATAACGAAATTAAGGAAGAAATAAATAAGTTCTTTGAAAGCAATGGGAACGAAGACACAACATACCAGAATCTCTGGGACACAGCTAAAGCAGTGTTAAGAGGGAAATTTATAGCACCAAATGCCCACATCAGAAAGCAGGAAAGACCTAAAATCGACACCCTAACATCACAATTAAAAGAACTAGAGAAGCAAGAGTGAACAAATTCAAAAGCTAGCAGAAGACAAAAAATAACTAACAGCAGAACTGAAGGAGATAGAGACACGAAAAACCCTTCAAAAAATCAGAGAGTGACTTTCAGTTGAAGGACAGAGCCAGACCCAGGTGACCGTACAGGGAAAAAGCTGAGAGAGTGAATATCTAATTTCACTCTTCCCTGTCTCTGATCTCCAGTCCAAATAGAAGCCAGGAGGAGCAGACACCCTGCTGATGAAGCCCAACGAGGTCAGCCTCCCATGACTGAGAGAAGAATGGATTCTGGTTCTGGAGGAACAGTCAAAAGATATGGGCAAAAACTTTGTCACAGTATTGGCCACTTTAAAAAATAGATATATTCCATACTTCTGCAGTGAGATGGGCTGAAAATATATTTGAAGCTGTTATATGAAAAGCCACAAAACCTTTCCTAGCTCCAGCTCCCTGGTTGTAGTTTCATGACTGTGGTTCATATGTTTTATTTTTAAATTCCCTTTTCTATTACTGTTTTAAAATGTACTTTGTCTAAGATATGTATTAAAGGGCCATATTTTATGAAAGTCCATAAGGAGGCCTTCTTTGAGAAATGACATATCCCTTTTTCTTTAACCATCACTCTCATCCCCTCTTTGGCTATGACATTTCCATTGTTATCAGTTGGTGGGAACCAGGCCAAGGATCACAAGAAGCCGGGAATTGCTGACCTGACTGGACTGCCTTTACTCCCCTGCTTTGGAGCACCTGGATCAACCATACACATTTACTGCTGCTTCTGATGATGTGTTTTTACACTGAATGCATTTTTCATGTTGTTTGTTAAAGATATGAAGGGAGAGTAATCAGATGATTCTAATAACATAATTATATTGAGAGAGGACTAAGGGAGAATTTTGGTGTTTGCAAAGAAATTATTTTTAAGTTATCTTTTTTTCCTGTAGGAAGACATCGTGTCCCTACTGCGAGCACTCACGATGATAATGCCTCTGATAATGCCGAAGAAAACATGGTAAGGCATTATTTCCTTTATCAAACAACATACAGTATAAAAATGCTTCTTTAAAAGGGCAATCGAAGTTCTGACTGATTCACATATCATCACGCAAGACTTTTATACAGAAAAAAAAAAACAGCAAGGAGGGGTTGCAGGATAATATAGCATGAAAAATATAATTAGACTTTTCCCAATGTCTATAATTAAACAGGCTCTACTTGCTTAAATACATGGTTGTTCTTCTTGTCTCCTATTGTTATTTGTAGAGAAGATCTCCAATGGCATTGTGCATATGAGGGTGAGCCAATGTACTTATGATAGAAGCATGAAACATGGGACTGTATACAAGTGGAAAGAAACACAACTATAATTCACTTGCAAATTATAGTTTGATTGTATACTTCCTTTTTACTGCATTCCTTTTATTATTTACGTGTTCCATTAATTAGAATATAAATAAGGGCTAGGAGTGTGATAAACTTGTTTTTCCCACTGTTAAAAACCCTGAAACAGCTAGTAGGGAGATTAAAATTAACTGATAAGACTCAGACTTATTTTGTAATGGTCTCATGGATTTTTAATTACAGATGCAAGCAATAGACTAAAGCTTCTTACCGCCCACCCCAAAACACTACTATCATTAAATATTTAAGATATAAATGGTTATTCTGACTTGAACAACAGACATTTAGAGTCTATTTTTCTTGGTTCTAGCGTCTTTCAGGAAGAGTACAGGAAATGAGAGAAGACCTTGACAACTCATGACAAGCATCGTTAATATCCAGTGACTTCATATCCCCTTTCTGCACTGCAATTCTAGGCAATGGCCTGTCAGACCAGACAGTTCTACCACTGCAAAGACTTGTAACCATTTTCTAGTATCACATTTACTTTTCAAGACATAAGGACCATTCACTGACCCACTACCTGCATTGAGTATAAATGCCCGGATGTTAAGGATTCCAATTTAACTTCGAAAAGAACTGTCTCATGCCTTTACATTCCTGTTCCAGTCAGCCCAGGAGGTTACAGTGAGCTCTCCGCTAAGAATCTGGAAGAAATGCATCACTAGGGGTTGACTCCCAATCTGATCAACTGATAATGGGTGAGAGAGCAGGTAAGAGCAGAAGTCACCTTAGTGGCAAGGTTAAAAACCAGAGCCTGGAAACCAAGATGATTGATTTGACAAGATATTTTTGTCTAGTTTTATATGAATGGTTATATCAAGGTAACCAACTTAATTTGGAATGAATCTTAGGGAGGCCAAAGAGTAAGACTGTCAGTATCTTTAAGATTGCTAGGAAAAAGGGCCCTATCAACATAAGAATCTCTGAAGTTAGGTTACACCTGACCACACGAGGCTTGCATAGTTGATTGACTAGCCATGAAGATAATTTGAACTCTTCTGGCTCAATTGGCATATTACTAATCAGTCTTCTAATAAATTTACATTTTCATATAAATTTTTAAGCAAGAAGAGAAGGGAGAGCTCAGCTAATCTGATCTGTTTCCCTTAATTTTAGTCATCAACTTACATAAAAGAAACAGTCTACTCTTAATGCTTGTGAACTTGTCACTATAACCAGGCTTTTGTGTGAGTTAGTAGATCAAGGTTTTGACTCTATAAGAGAAAGCAAATTCTGAATTGTGGTGTAACTGCCACCTGGTCCAATTTTATCATATGACCTCAGTTTCACAATCCTATACCTTGTATGTAGTTAACTCTGTTTTTGCTACCATGTTGTGATGGGTTATCACAAATAGCAAAGTATTAAGAATTCCAGTCAGAATGATGATTATTAAAAAGTCAAAAACAACAGATGCTGGCAAGGCTGTGGAGAAATAGGAATGCCTTTACACTGTTGGTGGTAGTATAAATGAGTTCAACCATTGCGGAAGACTGTGTGGCAATTCCTCAAGGATCTAGAACCAGAAACACCATTTGACCCAGCAATCCCATTATTGGGTATATACCCAAAGGATTATAAATCATTCTACTATAAAGACACATGCACACGTATGTTTATTGAAGCACTATGCACAACAGCAAAGACCTGGAACCAACCCAAATGCCCATCAGTGATAGACTGGATAAAGAAAATGTGGTATAAACACCATGGAATATTATGTAGCCACAAAAAGGAATGAGATCGTGTCCTTTGCAAGAACATGGATGAAGCTGGAAGCCACCATCAGCAAACTAACACAGGAACAGAAAACCAAACCATGTGTTCTCACTCATAAGTGGGAGCTGAACAATGAGAACACACGGACACAGACAAGGGAACATCACACACCAGGGCCTGTTGGGGGCTGAAGAGTGAGGGGAGGGAACCTAGAGGACGGGTCAATAGGTGCAGCAAACCACCATGGCACATGTATACTTATGTAACAAACCTGCACATTCTGCACATGTATCCCAAAACTTAAATTGTTTTTTTAAAAAAGTAACTTACGTATCTTAAAAAAATTCCACTGTGAAGAAAAACTCAATTGAGATAATATTTAAGTGTCTGCCATCTCTGCTTCCCCCTAACCTTGGTTCCTTTTAAAAATTATGTCCTAGTGAAAGAATATGATACTTAAAACTGGATGCATCCCCAAGCTGAAGTTTGACTTTACTGAGTATGTGCCTGGGGTGTGCAGAAACAATAGCATCCTGACTTCAAGATTGGTAATATGACAACAGCAAATTTCTGAGAAAAGGTTTGGGATATAGAGATGTTTCCTGAATAGAAACACTGGCTTAATAAAGGATAATTCCAAACTTATTTTTTACTGAAGTTTTTAAAAATTACCATTTCAGGAAAAAAAAAAAAAAAAAAACCTAGAAAAGTTCCACGTTAAATGTTTTGTGTTTTCTCATTGGGTTGTGACCGATAGTAAGAAGGAGCGACTGCTTTGGATACAGCCTGACACACATCCCTGCTAGTTCACTCTGTGGCTGTGCATCCGCCTCCACCAACCACAAAACTCAAATTTGGTTCGCCTTGCTTAAAATGGTACCCTAATTTTTCAAGAGGATTCACTTTGATCTGTCTGAGCCAACCCTGGCAATTGCAGTCCTCTTGCCACTAGACTGGTTCAGCATAAGAAGGTAAAGAAATCTGTTCCGTAGGATATAAGGAAAAATACTCCAAAGGTCTGTTTCTGGGAAGGTGTTTCTCCATTTTAAAAAGAGGTTATTGTATGGGGAGAAAATGCTCAGGACTGCTGAAGTCCTCTTACAATGACAAGAGATTCAGACAAGAATGAACCTGGATCCTCTGATACCACTGAGTCCCTGAATGAATCGTCAAGCTACCAATATGAGTCAGGGTTGGATCAGGGAGGCAGAACCGGAGAATGACAGAATAAAGATTTATTATAGAGCTTCAACCTTACACAATTGTGGGTGCTGGTGGAGAAGTCTATGCCAGGCTGCTCCCTCTGCATCTGGTCCTGGGCCTGAAGTCACCGTAGGTTGGCTGTGCATGCAGCGAGGATGAAGGGAAGTCCGTAAGAACAAACAGAACCCATGTCTGCCTCACGGCCTCCACTGCAATGCTGTGGATGATCTCAGGAAAAGCTGGTGCTGGTTGCCATGGAGCTGCACACACACCTGGCCAGGACTCTGCAAAGCTGGAGGAGGAGGCTGGCAGGAGCTGGAAGAGCTCTGGGTCCAGGGAGCTGTCTCTGGTCCCTTCTAGCTCCCCTTTTTGGCCTGGAGTCATATTTTCAAGGTGTCACAATGCTTCGGTCTGTACACTGACCTTATGAGTGTAAAATAGCTGACTTTTGCTTATCAAATTAATGCAAAATTCTTTATGACCAACTCCAATCCAGAACCACGAGAGAGACGAATTCCGGGACATGTTCCTCCAGCTGAGCTAAATTGGCACTGCAGAAATCCAGCATATCACCTGTCACTGAATGTCTTGTGTGGGGTTACCTCCATGTTTAAAGTGTGTACCAGCATATAGCCTACATGTGTGTTGATTAGGACCGTTTTGCCTACATGTTCAAATTGCCTAACTAACTATGGCTATATTTATATCACAATGCTGAGGAGATTTTATGACTTTCATTCCACCACTGCCGGCTCACAATATACATTCATAGATGTAGGGGTGAATCAAGCCAAAGTTGCCTAACTTCAGCAAAACCCATTCACCAACACGCCCTAGTCCCCATGGAGCGTGACTGGTCTAAGGACATGTATGAATCCTACCCATTAAGAGGAAATATGGACAAAGGATTAAGTATTTATTCATTTTTTAAACATCAGAATCGAAAAGGTTCTTCCATTTATTTAATCTGTCATGTGAAACATTACAAGGTAGTTTACTTGCATTTGAGGATCAAAAAATCCCCATTAACTGTGGAAGCAATGATATTCCCTTTAATTATTTTTCTAATTGCCTTGTTTATATGGTGTGAAAAGCAATTTAAACATGTTTTAAAAAAATGTTTCCAACGCAAGCTAAGTTTTTGGCCATGAAACAGCACCTTCCTTGTACTTCTCCAGCTGTTGTCCTTTCAAAGCAGGGGATACTATTCTTTTTGAACCTGAAAAACAGAATGTCAGTGTGTTCTGTGAATTTCCTGTGATTTTCACAAGTGGAACACATGCCCAGAACCAAGCTGAGTCCTTTCCAGAGGTAAGCAGGCCTTAGCCAACTCTTCATTAACTTCAAAGGGAGGCAGGGAATTGAGACAATTATCTGCATTATAGAAAGCAGACCCGGGTAATTCACCCCAAGGGCATGCTCGGTCACTCTCAATTTTCTGCCTGCCTTGTCTTGCCAGTGAAGACAGCGCCCTCTCTAGCCAACCCCATGAGGAGAAAGATTCTGCAGCCACATCACCAATTTGCTCCCCAGCCCTGACACAGAATTCTTTCAGCAAACCTTTTCCTTGTGTGTATGACAGTTGAGGGATTTTTTTGGCTTTTCTTCTGTGAAGGGGAAACAATTAGTCATTGCACTGCCGAGGAAGGTTTTCCTATTCCTCTCTAGCCTCTCAAAAGCAATTTCTGCTTTACTCACTGTGTTCTTTGTTGAAAAGAACTGTGACAAAGTCGAACGCATGGCATCTGTTTTGGAGGCCCTTCGACCTCCTGCAGCTGAATGCAATTGCAGCACATGGGAAGCACCTCCCTAAACAAGTCATTACATGGGGTTGCTGGCGGGCTCTGCAGAGAAGACCCTAAATCCAGTGCCACAACACTTCACTTCTCAAATTGGGGCCAAAGTTCAAACCTCTTAATGGGCCCTCTCGCATAGGACTTCTCTTTGAGGCAGCTATTCAGACATCAGTAAAAAATTTCTGGAGTCTCTCAATGATTCATATGTCTTATATTTATATCTAAGTATCTTCAATATAACCAACTCTTAGGCTCTCCTTCAAAAGAGATGCTTTTGACCTCCCTTAAGGTTGTATTTATGCATATTATTGGCAACCCTATCAACTTACCTTACAGGGTTACTAGTAATTCAGTTTGGGCCTGGAAAAATTTGTATAAAATAATCAGGAGTCCATGGAACAAAGATGATTTTAAAAAGCACAGATGGATCGGCTCAAAATTTGGAGTGCACGCTTTCCATAGTAGACACATACGTGACTTTGTACCACATCAATATGGAGTTGAAGAGGGAAGATGTTTAAGATTGAGGCAGTGAAGGAAAACAAATGAAAGAGTCTTGCTTTGTAGTTCTCTGCTTTATATTCCTGATTCTGCCCGACAACACAGAGAAATTGGGCTAGTGATGCACCATGTTTAAAAAGAAAATGAAATGATGGTGCCTATGTATGCCAGAAGCTACGCTCAGTGATTCCAGGCAATCTATTAGCTAATATCGTATGATCCAATCTCCTCTGATTCCTTTCTCCTAAAGCCAGACCTCATTTAAAAACTGTGTGTTCCTGGGAAAATTTTAATAAGGAAGCCGAGACTACCTGACCCTACCAAACATTCAGTACATTGTTCTTTGTCACTCTACCAGTAAAATCAGGGCAATGGCCTCTACCATTAGATTAGAAGAATCATTTCATGGACCAAAGAGATATAAAAAGATCCTTTCTCTGTGTTTTCAGGCAGAATCAGGAATATAAAGCAGAGAACTACAAAGCAAGACCCTTGCATTTGTTTTTCTTCACTGCCTCAATCTTAAATATCTTCCCTCTTCTACTCTATGTTGACATTGTACAAAGTCACGTACGTATCTACTACGGAAAGAGTTCACTCCGAATTTTGAGCCGATCCATCTGTGCTTTTTAAAATCCTCTTCTTTCCATGGACTCCCGACTACTTTACACAAATGAATCCAGGTCCTAAATCTCAGATCCTGCAAGTTAACATGGAAGCATTTGAAAAGTATAAATACAATGTGCATGCCACTCAAATGCTTAGCATTTCATCTACCTGGACAAGTATAATTTAGTAAACATGGGAAGACTTTATTGGAACCCTTTGTTCTTATCTTTTAATAGCTTTTAAAGAGAAAAACGAATTTCTTGTTATACTGGTCCATGCAATGACATCAGTCCTAAACAAACATGATTGAAGAGTTAGAACAGAGTTGAATACCTGCCGTACCTTTTTCCCAAACTCTCTTGCTTTAATCTTGAGTTTATTGACTTGAGATTCTGCCACCTCTGCCCTTTCCTTCACTTCATTCAATTCATGTTGCTGCTTCTTATACTTGGAAAGGTATTGATTGGCTTGTGCTTCCTATAAAAATAATAAAAAAAGAAATCTCCATGCCTATATATAGTCAGGTTTTTTTTTTTTTTTTCTGCTCTGACATGAAAAAGTTGAATAATGTGAAAAGAATCTAAACTTCTGAGTATTGAATGGGATATCGTATTTTGGTATGATATATTAGGATTCAGACTTTCTAGCAGGTATAAGATCCATTTTTTAATAACTTTTGTTCCCTGGAAATTCAGAACCTAGTTGGCACTTTTCATCAACTGGATGCAGTAGAGCTCTCGCAGACTGAAAATGTGCTGGAATAACCACAGTTGTCTGTTTTGTCCTGAGTTTAACATCCTATTCTACCCCTGAGTAGAGGGGGCTTGTCTTTAACAGGTAATTATTAGACCTTGAGCTAGAACAGGTAGTATTTTAGGCCAAATCATTGAAATAATCAAAACCCTCAAGAGTTAATATTAGGGATAAATCAATATATATGGCACTTACCAGTTACATTCCCTGTAGTTATAGATACTGACCCAGGGATGGCAAGTACATTTCAATTTATGGTGGTTTTGTCCACAACCATATCCAGGATCATCAAGAACAAATACTGTGAACCATGTTTATGTTTACCCTAGGTTTGGGGATGAGGGAGGCCCCAGGGTGACTACCTTGCCCAAAACCGGCCTTCCCTACATGACACTCCGCTTTTACCTAGCTCATTTCTTGTTGTGCACCTGTTTGGGTGAAACCACAAAGGTAAAGGAGAGAGCTCTGGCTTCCTGGAGGGAAAAGCCACACACATTCTTGCCATGGGTGAGAATTCTAACTTGAGAAAAAAAACTGAGAATGAGCGGACTCTAAGCTGAGCTGGCCCTCTCTGACAAGCTGCTTGCTGAGCTCAGGGCCACAGATCTCCCTTAATCAAAACAACACTGGGAAATCCAGGAGGCTGCAACTTCCCAAGGCACTCACCGCCACCTCGACTTGCTGCTTGTAATTGTGCACTTTTAGCTGAAGTTTATCCATCTGAGTTTGCATCCTGCTCAGATTCTTCTTGTCTTCCTCTGCCTGCAATACATAGGCACGTATGGGAAGGTGATTTAGAGGATCCAACAGTCTACAATGGGGTAGTCTCATGTGGGGAAATAAGGGTTAGGGAACTTTATTAAACATCATCTCAGAGTTGTAATTTTTAATAATGGGTTTAACTCACCCAAGTTCCAAGAAATTCATAAACAGAACTGTCAGTACTAATGGTCATTTATCCTGATCCACCAACCTTTGCTGAAATGGGAGTTAAACCCATTAGGTTCAGTTTGGGTCTGAATGTCTTTCCAGCTCAACCAAGCTATATCTGCCTGAAGCTATATCTGTATACTTAAAATTAGTAGTGAATTATCTACTGTTATATTTTACTTTAAGGTGGTGGTGGTGGGGGTGCATTCCAGATGACGAGCTAAATAAAAAGCTGTATCTTTATTCAGCAGGAATGAAGTGCATTATTATAAAAGCCACATATGCAAAAATGAAAACCAATTGCTCCCCAGTCAAAACAACTATTCCCTGAACTTTCTAGTTGACTCTTGGTTTTGAGTAATAAAACTATAGAAAAGATAAATTTTCTGGAATTCTGATGCAGACATCAGCAGAGATAGCAAGGAAGATTCTACAAGCTGTGGGAACCATGGTTGCCTATTCTCATTGCCTCAATTACAATCCAGCCTCAGGCTGGAGAAAGGAAATCTGGTGGGATAATGTTTCTCAACTGTGCTCCACAGAGCCTTTGGTATTCCAGGGAGAGAGGAGCTAGAGGCAGGCAGGTAGATAGGGCTCTGCCTACCCCCTCTTTCCTCATGTCCCTTTAACTGGAGTATTTCCACACTGGAGCTACTGAACTTTTCAAAGTAAGAAAATACCTCAATTTGCTCAGGGTGGAGAAGCTGATTTAATCAAGAAAGATCTACTGCTGCTTAAAATTTTTTTCTGGCTCCATTTGACCTATTCCATCAAGTATGAACTTTTTTGGCAGCTTTAATGTTCACCCTACTTACCTTCTATTCCCCCCACCACCACGAACCCATTCCAACCAGGTCACATTCTCCTGTTTCCGCAGAGCTCCCCTGCTTACTCTGTCCTCCTTAGGTTTAGCCAAGCTGTTCTCATCATCTGGAATGCAGACCCCCCCACACACACACCACCTTAAAGTACCATATAAAAGTAGATATTAATTACTAATTTTAAGCATCAGGAGACAGGGATGAATATATATTAAAGAACCTAGTTGGGGAACTGAGACAAGTCTGGTTCAAATAAAATCCCTTCTTTGTTTTCATTTGCCTATCCCTCGACTTCTCAGGTTTATGAAATTCAAAAAATTTGTAGCATTATGTGCTTACAGTAAATTATAAAATCAACACAAGTTTAATTGCTAACAATCAGTTTATTGAGAGGAGAGTAAATTGGTGGTAAAGGAGGCCACACAGAAGAAAACTGAAAAAAGCTAGAAGTGGTTGCTGATGTTCCTGATGTCCCTCCCACATGGGAAGGCAAAGCCACTGATGTTAGGCCTAGGTTCCCATCTTAGCTATGGGGCATTGAGTAACTGGTGGCCATGGCTATGCACGTCCTAGATTTCCCATCAAGAAAAGAACTTGCCATCCAGCTGTAAGAAGTGCCGTTACCTGATAATCTCCAACTGTAGTGCCTTTGAGACCTGCCACGGCATTAGCATTGAGGCCATACACTTCCCAGGCAGCCCCCAGGCAATGGCTGGGCACAGTGAAGTCACTAGTGTCTGGCCATTTCTGCCCAATGTGGGAGTCCTTTCTGGGCTATCTTCGTGCTGGATGCTTGCCCAGAGCTGCACTACAGTCTGACACTCTTCCCATCCCCTCTTCCTCCCTCAGCCTCCTTTCATGTCTCTGCCCCATCCTGCTTGCTTGCATCTCCATCTTTCATAGATGTCACTTCTAATAGATCCCTTGTACATCTAACTCTATCCTGGCATTTGGTTCCTAGAGAACCCTCTCAACACAGCAACTTAACCAGATTGTATTTCCCTATCCCTAAAAATGATACTACATTCTTGACTAGATGTGTAAAGATTAAATAATATCTACACAGATTCCTAGATGTAGGAGGTAGTTGATGGTAGAACTGAGTAGGTGGGTGGAGAGTGAGGGGAAGACGAACTATCTTGACCTTCTATAGCAACTACAAGTACCTAATCTTATGTTCTGCTTTATAGCACATTTTTCTAGGTGCTGGAGAGAGAAAATAGGACAAGTTTCCAAATGCTAGGGGGATATAAAGGAGAGGATAAATGCGGCATGGGGACCAGTCATAGAACTGCCATGGAGCGGGACCACACTTGACTCCTTTCCGGTAGCAGAATCTTCCCAGAGGACTTCTCCTAAGAAAATGATATTTGCGTCCCTTTCAAAATGACATTTTTAATTGCACCTAGGAATGGGCTATCACCAAACACCCTGCCTCCTTGTCCTGGTGGTTATTTTGATGATTGAAATGACTCAGCATTAACCTTGAATATTTCAAAATCAAGTACCAGGAAATGTGGAGTGTCCTCTAATGTCTTTTTAAACTGACAGGGTCTAGCCTAATAGATATTAGCTGATTTGATGGCAGAAAATAGGCCTATATAAGCATTCTGTAGACACTTGGAAGAAATTAATAAATGCACCTCATTCTAGTACATGAGAAACACTAGGATTATTACAATGAAGAAACAAGGGTAATGCACAATGGAACAAGAATGCATTCTCTGGGACAATGAAAACCAATAAAATATGTAACTTTGGTTTTTTGTTCTATAATGAAGTTGTTTACAGAATAAAACAATAAGAATAATCAATAGGAAAATAAAAAGAAAAATCCAGACATTAAAGCAGCATTTCACACCATCAACATGGGTGGTTTCTCCACCCTCCTCAAAAGAAGAGTAGAATAGCAAACTTTTAAGTTCCCAAGGTGTTTACCTACTTAGCCATACATACCATGGGCCCACTTCTCAGTGGCTTTGATATACCTAGCATGGTCTAAAGAAGTGTCAGACTAACTCATCTTACAAAAGGAATCACTTAATAATAAAAGAGCTGTGCAAGTCACTCATTTCGTCTTAATTAGCCCAAGATGATGCTTCTGAAGTGCTGTGCTTTCTTATCTATCCTTCCTGCTGCAAGGGAAGAAGACTTTGACATCTTTAACAACTCAGCCTTAGTACAACCAGAATCAGTACTAAGCAGATCTTGCATTGGCTTTGTCAAAGAAGCTGTAAAAATGGGTGCCTAAAACGAATTTGTCTTTGTATTGGAATAAGCTATCATGTGCAGTGTGAGAGAGCTGGGATAAGCTATCATGTGCAGTGTGAGAGGGCTGGAAAGTGACTTATAACATCTGTGTTCAACAATGGAAATCACACATCTACTGTGTGACAGGGGGATGCCAGACCCTAGAGGGGAGAACAATACAGTGCCTCTGCTATCAGAGAATCTATGTTGGCTGCATTAGAAAGAAAAAGGAAGCAATGATTGAAAGTGAAAAATGTAAATGATGATATTTTTACTTTAGAAATGCATTAGTTACTTGTAAGAAGTCTGCCCACCTCTTTTCAATTATTGCTTGAGACCAATGTTAGTCAACAGGTGAGATTCAGAAAGCTTCAGAGGTCTCTCTTTAGTATTTTGTTTCCACCTGGCACTAGCAACAGTGTCCTCAGTGGCCTTGAGTGTTTGTGCAACCAGAAAATAGGAGTGGAAATGCACCCCGCTCCAATTGAGTCAGCATCCCATGTAACCTGCCAGCTGGGTAGCCACCCCGAGCCTCTGCCATTAACTTCATTTACACATTGTTCTCACTCAGCCACTCACAGGAAGGCATCTTTATGAAAGCACTGCAAACACTATGTGTGAAAAAATCCAGATGGTATAAATAGCTTTTCACTTCTAATTGCAACTTGCCGCTCACATTTTGTTTCCTGAGAGCTCTGAAAAGACTGATCCAAACCACTAATAGCACAGGAGCTCTGGGAGGGTGAGTCAGTGTCTACTGCTGAAGGAGAACAAAGATGAAGAGAGAACTGCAGGAGTCCCAGAAGGCCATTTCAGGCTTGAAGGAGCACTTTTCTGCAGGGTAGCGCCCAACCAGCCAAACAGGGAATGGTTTGGTTTCCCGGAGTACCTGATAGGTCAGCTCTTTGATGCATCGCTCAAGTCTGCGGGCTCCCCTCTGGGCCTCTGCACTGCGACGGATTTCACCCTCCAGTTCACCTTCCAGCTCACGAACCTGCAACCAAAACATGACCTCAGACCACACGCTGCCAGCAAGGCTGGCCTTCTATTTGCCAACTGGCACAATCACTTGAAAGACAGCAAAGTGTCAAGGGAACATGCACACACCATTTCTGGTAGTACTTAGACAGGACAGTGTCTCGGGAAAACTCTCTCGCCAAAAGTGAGATCTTTTATGGATTCATAAAAGAACTGTTTAGACTGAAATATGTGAAAGGCGAATTCACACAGATATGAGAAGCTTTTTTCTTGAATTGCAAAATCACACCCAAAGTGTATGTATGAATGTATATGTAAGTATAGAGAGTAAGCAATGTGTAGCCCACTTGAGGATTTTGTCAACATAATACCTAATCTTCAGCTGCTTTCTCTACATCCAGCTCTGACTCTCTAAAGAAATCGGACGCTGAGTTTGTCACATGTATGTCACCCACAACCCTACAGTCCCGCTTTGTGGGAGAGCTATCACACAGACAAACTGCCTGCAGCCTTATAGAGTTACACAAACGAGCTTAACATTCATTCAACGCAGGTGCCTACTACATACCACACCCCAGTGCTAGGATACAGCAGTGAACAAAACAGACAAAAATCTCTTCCCGGAATTAGCATACATTCTAATGAGGGGAAGCAGACAGACAAAACAAAGTAAAATGTAGGCTATGTTTGATGGGGACAAGTGCCACAGAGAGAAATAAGGCAGGAGAGGGACTAGGGAGTTGATGTTGGCTGCTCCCCCTGGCTGGGGTGCCCAGGTATCCTCTTTTTCCTGCTTTCTCCTTGAGGCCAGTGCCAGCTTCTCCAAGAAGCCTTCCTGAGGACGGGAAGGCCAGTGCCCTGAGGCATGAATGTGCCTAGCGCACCGGACCCCACCTCTTACTCCCCACTGGAGCCATTCTTCCCTCCCGTCCCTCCTCAGACAGGTGCAGTGTGAAGGGAGGGGAGCAAGTGTGCAACTTCCTTGTGGATGAAGCCCATTTAAAGCAATCTTCTGACACCTGTCATACAGGAACCTGACACAGTTCTGTCTGTCGGGACGTGAGCTCTTACAGGCCCTTCTACTTTTTTTTAAGCACTTGTTAAGAATTTTGGGGGGAATTAAAGTGATTAAAACACTTTGGGGAAAAACTGCTCTACTAAAGCAAATCCTAGACACCATGTAATTCCACCTGTAAATACTATTGGATATCATTCTAACAGGTAATGATGGTACCATGGTTGTGTCTTTAAGAATATTAACCATAATTCCTTAGTATTATCTGATATTAAGGAGTTCATCGCTAGTCATTACTACTGAGTTATCACTGGTTCTAGGCCATAATAGTGAACAAACAGCAATTGAAAATAAAATCTGGAAATCTTAGAATTGAGTTGGAAAAAACAGTTTCGTGTATTTTTTAGGGGAAAAATGCATACTTTTAAATGTTATACCTATATGCCATTTCTCTTATACCAAAAATCTTGGTTCTTATATATGTCATTGGATAAACAATGGTCTTACTGCTAATAGCAATTAAATGTTGGTATTTTGAGGTTATAAATGTATGGTTTTAGCCATTCTCTTGTTATTTTGTCCTTATATTGAGGGATGTATGGACAAAACATTATGTTTAAAGGTCACTGAGAATAATTCTTACTTGTGTATGTTTAATGCCCCCAATTTAATATATCGTTAACTTCATTTGCTTCCACTGGTGTTAAAATTTTAGGGACTGCTGAGTTTTTTTCTTTGACTTAAATTTGTTTTTTTAATTATAAAGTATGCAAATGATTTATATGATTTTCCAATCAAAACAACTAAACAAGGCACATTATGAAGGTCCGACTGTCATCTCTGTGTTATCCTCTTATAGATAGTCATTTTTATTTTTCTGATTTATCCTGTTACCATTTCATTTTGAAAATACAAGCATATGTGTACACCCTCATATTCCCCCACTTTCTTGAACAAAAGGATATACGCTTTCCACTTGCCCTCACTGTATGACTGTATGGAGGTCCCCGAAATGTACTTTGATATTCCATTGTATGGGTATACCATAGATGTGCAAAGGTGACACCTTATTTTTCAGAGGCCCTTTTGAACAATCGAATCCTAGTTGAATATTCTTTCCATTCTTGTAGCATTTATCATATGCCTTGTCTGTAGTCATTAAAATGGATTCAATAATTTTACAAATCTTATTTTCAAGATGAGTTACTACTTGTTTTTAAGCTCCCTGAAGGCAGATACTACTTCATTTCTATCAGTCCTTACTGTATCTTCTCTGAGTCTTTCTTGATCATTGATTTTAGTTTGTTTTCCCTCTCCTTTGTCTGGCTGTCAGAAAATGGGCATTCTCTGCAGAGGAAATAACAGGAACAAAGGCACAGAAGCAAGACTGCCAGGGGTGTGTTTGGAAACACCAGGTAGCCCTGGAGTGAGAGCCTGGAGCTGGTGAGGTGAGCAGGAAGAGCTGTATTGTTAATTAGCAGGAGGGAAGTCAGATTTCATCCAGTCCAAGGAAAGTCCTATGTGCTCACCCAAAGTCAAGCAAAGAATGAATGCATATATTGAGATCTGACACTCTTAAAGATCTGAAAGTGCTAAAAGCAAAAGTGATAAAGGGTATGTGTGTTGAGGGGCAGATCTGGTGTCACATTCCAGGACAAAGAGGTCTTGAATTGGGGACTGTCAAGCCCTCATGATTACCCAGACTCCTACCCTGGATTCTAGTTTCTGGATTTGTTTTCTACTCTCCATCAGGGCTGTCTGTTCAGCTTCAGCCAGCCTTTTCTGTAAGTCTGTAATTGTCTGCTCCATATTTTCTCTCGTCTTTTCCAAGTGGGCAATGGTATCTTGCTTCTTCTTCAGTTCTTCTGACAAGTTTGCTGCCTGGGGTGGGGGAGAGGGTGAAAAAGGGACTGAGCTAGTGCAGCAGTAAATTGATCTTAACATTTTGACCCATGATCTTCAGTTCCTGGTCTGACTGGCTGCTGCACCTTGCCTCTGTATATGTGATCTCTTCCCATGATAATCTCCCTAACCACTACCACCCTCGAGTTTGTTAACAGTAACGCAATAGAGACAGCAGTAGCTACAGGAGAGAACAGGGTAAGGAGTGGTGGAAACAGACCAAAGATGAAGAACCATATGAACATTATTATACAACACCTGTATTAAAAGAAAGATGACCAACTGAAGCAACGGCTTTTAATTGAATAAAGCACTGGGATGATTGATTATTGAATAAAGTAACTAGTTTCACATTAATGAACCAGGAAAGATATGGAGAAGTGCCTACAAAAATCTATTCACATCTCACTTCTATAATTCTGTGATTCACTACACAAACAAGTTTGGCTCCAGGAATTTGGCAGTAACAGATGCTCTCACTGCCAATAATCTGGCATGAAAAAGGTTAATTGTAAAGCCTGCTCTTGGCTTTGGCTATGTGTACGAGGGCTTGGTGTCTCGATGCAATCGTTAAGGACTGTTTTGAGAATCTCTAGGTACATTTAATGTAAGAACATGGCCCTCACAGCCAAAGCTTTTCTGTCTATCAGGTTACCAACCATCTGTAGAATTTAAGTGTGAGACTTTCATGCAGATGGTGAGGGCAAAGCATGAATTATGTTCCGTGATGTGGGGTTGGGACTCAGAGTTAAACTGTGGGAGGTTTGGAGGGTGGGTCAGAGATGAGTTCACTTTTCAACACACTGTCAAGAAAATCTTATCAAGGCAAGATTAAGCAGAGAGCATCTTCATAATGTACGATTGCATAAATTTATCAAACAGGAGCAGCTATTTTTATTCCTTTCTACCTATGTGGATTTTCATAAATGTTACACATATTTGTTCCCTTGGCCATCAAACATCTTCAAGGTTTCACACACCTCGTTTTCATCAGAGATCAGAATAATTGCCTTGACACAAAATGGATGAGTGATAGGCATGGTTGCCCATTCTTAGAGGGGGCTGGATTCTACAATGATTAACTGATTGGGATTTGGTGCAATGGTTTTGTTTAGCTCCCCAAGTGTTAAATAACTTGAGCAAATACAGACATAAGCTCTTTACCTCCTTTGAATTTTAAAATGACTAATGTAAAATATAATCAAATGTCCTGTCTCCTAGTTTAACGGGGGGTGGGGTGGGGTGGGGGGGATCTGCTTCCCTTCATGTGGGAGGATCAGGGCTGTTGCATGTGGTTGTGCATTTGATGGGCTGCACAAAAGCTCTTGATGGAGAAGGGGTGAGCAGAGACAGAAACCAAGCCGGAGCCCCACTCTGCAATGGGACCTTCAAAGCTGAATCTGCCACACACAAACCTCCCCCTCCACTAATACCTTTCTCCCAGTGGTACCTTCCGCTAACCATGCCCTCTGAGAGAAGTGCTGCATCTGCCCACAGGAGGTACCCAGAGGGTGGCCTTTTTTCAGTCCCTACAAAGGTTCACCAAGGTTGGCAGCCAACTCTGAGTTCAACATCATTTAGGAAAATCACTGCCATCAACAACTGGAAAATAAAGAAGGTATGGCAGCCCTGAAACTCTTTTTTACCAACCTGATTTTGCTCTTCAAGCAGTAGTACAGGTTGTAAAAAAAAAAAAAAGTGAATTAAGCATTCTTTCCAAATCATCATCATAAAACTGTTATAGACCCTAGGAAAAATAGCTTTTTGTAAGGAAACACAGAAAGAATTGTTTCTAGACACTAGATATATTGATTCACAAATGAAAAGTGGCTTAACCGAAACAAAAGAAGACTCCTGCTTTTATAAGGTTTTGCTTATAGCAATCAACTGCTCCTTTTCATCACCAGGGTATGTTAGTGGGAGGAGCTAATTGACCTAATTTTTCAAGATGAGAATAGGGAGGCAGAGAGGTCAGACTAACCTCCTCTTGGCTGTATGGGAAATCAATGGAATACTTTTTGGCTGCAGATGTGCCCCTGCCCCTTGGCCACTGCGCCACTGAACTCTGGGAGAGAGGATTGAGTAGGTGGTCAATGGACCCACCTCAGTGGCTGCCTTCTTGGCCTTCTCTTCTGCATTTTGACACTCCTGCACCACCTCTTCAGCTTCTTTCTGCATCTGGGCAACATCAGCCTCCAGTTTCTTCTTCTGGCTGAGGAGGCTTGTGTTCTAAAGAAAAGCAGCATTCCTGTTAGGCAAGTAAAAGCCAGCAATGTAAATGCAAGCTGGTCTGTTCAGGACATGCAATGGGAGTCAGCTCTGGCCAGAAGCAAATTTTATCATAGTGAGCCATATTCCCTTAAGCTATGCTCCCAACCCCAAAAGGCTTTTGCCATCAAACTTGAATGGAAGGGATTTCACCCATTAAAAGTTCAGGACTAAAGAGATTGCAGCCTGAATCAGAAGGGAGGAATGGTATCTAGATAACCCACAAGCCGCAAACATGTGCTTGGTTTTCAGTGGGTTGAGGAAATGTTTCTCTGCCATTTGCTTTTGGATGTGGTAGAAACAAGTGTTCTAGAGCAGAAGTTGGGGTCAACTGCAGACATCTGAGGGGCAGAGGTTGGGGAATAAAAATTGTAACTCCCAGTATGCTGCTCCAGAAACAAAAAAAAAATCATTCCTCTTCTTTTTCTACTTCCCTTCTTATCTTACTTTACAGTGAGGAGGTGGGGAAAGTAGTTCAGAATAAGCCTCCTCCTCTAGCCCTTAGGTACCCTCATTACCACGGAGGATTCTTTGTGTTCTATGGTTGGTGCTGCCCTAATTCTTTCCTTCCTGAGTTGTGACACTAGTGGTCAAATATCCTTTTGCTGCTATTTGGTCTGTGTTTGAAGCACAGCTTTTCTGAGGGTGTGAAAACTCACAGTGTATATAAAAGGCATAGGCTTTCTATTTTTTTATTTCTCCTTTCACTTTATCCGTTTCACATTCACTTGCCTCTGGCTAGTGCCTTTCTCAGTAGCACGATGAAGACCTGGAAATAGAAAGATATGCCAGGCCAGGTGTGGTGGTTCAGACCTGTCATCCCAGTACTTTGGGAGGCTGAGGGGGGTGAATCTCTTGAGCTCAGGAGTTTGAGACCAGCCTGGGCAACATGGCAAAATCCCGTCTCTACCAAAACTTTTACCAATAATAGCTGGGTGTGGTGGCATACACCTATGGTCCCAGTTACTCGGGAGGCTGAGGTGAGAGGATTGCTTGAGCCTGGGAAGCGGAGGTTGCAGTGAGCTGAGATTACACCATTGCACTCCAACCTGAGTGACAGAGTGAGACTCCGTCTCAAAAAAGAAAAAAAAAAAATAGAATGATATTCCAGCATCACTGGTTCTATCTACCCCACTTTCTCTATGGCATGAAGCATCTTTATCAAGACTGCCATCTTTTGTCCTTATGGAGAGCCAGGCCCTGGATACCTCCAAGATTTCCACTGCCATGGCCTGAGAGATGGGGTGGAAATAATTGTATTTTCCTGAAGTGTTTTTTGGATGCTCACAGCACAGACCCCATAGAAACTATTTCTTTGTAGAGGAAGGTACAAGTACAAATACCAATTTGTTTGTACATAGAATCATTTAAAATTTGCTAGGGAGACAAGGGCTTAAATCTTTGCAAACTGAATTACTCTCTAATTTGTTATTTTTATTTTTTTTAGGAGAAAGGGAATTAGGGGGTGTTTTGCAGAAAGGTAATCTAGACTGTCACAGCTCAGGTTTGAAAAAGGTACTTGTAATCAGTCAAAGATAAGTTTAGCCTCATATGTTAGTCCTAGGCTAGAGATCTGGAAATGCAGCAGGTAGCTAAGAAGGCTCCCTAAAAGGTTCAATACGTTTTGCTTGATAATGTTCTAGTAACTGCAAGGTGCCCCAGCATGGTTTAGGTTGGGGAGAGGTCCTTGTGAATAATATAATATCACCTAGACCAGTGCTGGTCAAAAGGTAGTCTTTCTATGAGCAGTAGCACCTGAGAACGTGTTCACTTTCTAGGTCCCAATGCAGAGCTTCTGATTTAGTGGATCTGGGGTGAGATCTGAGAATTTACATTTTTTGTGTCAGGGATTCTTGTATGTACACATCAAGTTTCAGAAACTCTGCCCTAGAGACCAGGTCTCCTCTGCCTAATTTTCTTCTTCCCCAAATCCTCTCCTCTCTATGCATGCTTTTTCTCTAACTGATCCTCATCTCGCTCTAGGCTAGTGATTTTGCATCATATTGGATCCCACTGGTGCATTATTATGTATGATATGCATGGCAAATGATTTGTTACCAATAGCAATTAAGTACTATAGACAGTGGTCCCCAACCCTTTTGGTTTCATGGAAGAAAATTTTCCCACAGACCAGGTAGGGGGGTTGGGTGGGGGAATGGTTTGGGGATGAAACTGTTCCACCTCAGATTATGAGGCATTAGATTCTCATAAGGAGCACGCAGCCTACATCTCTCACATGAGCAGTTCACACGAGTGTTTGCGCTCCTATGAGAATCTAGCGCTGCTGCTGACCTGACAGGAAGCAAAGCTCACTCCCCTGCAGCTCACCTCCTGCCATGCAGCCCAGTTCTTAACAGGCCCCAGACCTGTACTGGTCTGTGGCCCAGGGGCTGGGAAGCCTTGCTCTAGACAGTGGATGAGTTACTTTTTTAAAAGTCTATAGTCCATTTTATAAGAATCCAACTCATTGTATTTAAACTTTCTTGAAGAAGAAAAAAAATGTTTGAGTTAGCCTGTTGGGAATGATCTATAACCTACAGACTATTTGTTCTTTACCACATGGTACCCAGATGGGATTGTGTCATACACAGGGGAAAAAAAGTCAAACTATAGGCACAAACTAATTGCAACATCTTTCAACAGGCACATTTCTGGTTCATACTTTCTTTTATCCAGTATTTTTCAGTAGGGGACAACTGGCATTCTGGAAGGCGCAGTTCCTTGGGATATCACCTTGAAGGAGTTTTGGTATCTCTGGACCCTACTCACTCAATGCCAGTGGTATTGCCCAGTCACTGTGGCAACCAAAATGATCCCACAGATAGTTCTGAATGCCCCAGAGTGTAGCAGTTCTGCCCTTAGGTGCTTTAAACTGTCCTTCACAATAATCACCAGAGTAAAACTTCCCAAAATGCAAATCTGATAACTTCACTCTTAGCTACTCAAAATTCTTCAGTGGATCTCCATGAGCTGCAAGACAAAATTCAAACTCCATCAGTCTCAGGCTCAGGGTCCCTGGTGACCTGGCCCTACCTATCTCAGCATGATTTCTGCTCCTTCTGGCTATCCAGCCAATACCCTAGCATGTGAATTTCCCTTAGACTCATAAACTCCTTCCCCCCACACCCCATGCCTCTGCCCTTGACTTTTCTCTCTACCTGGCTGGCTTCTTAAATGTCCTTCATGACTCAGACGAAGCATACTGTGCATCTACCTAACTCTTGGATTGTCAAGGAAGGCCTTCTGTAGGGGTGTGCTTGCTCTATCATTATACTCTTAGCAGTGTACTACAATTGCTTAGTTCAATCTTCATTTTTTTAGGACAGTGGAGACATTCTGTGTCTACATCACCCATACCAGTCCAGGTTATGGGGGGGTGCCCTACAAACACTTATCACACAACCCATTTACTGTAGATGCTTGTCCTGGAAACTATGGCTTCTTCTGATTCTAGGAGAAAGAGAAGGATTTAAGAATTCTTGCTTCATGTCACTTACATAACCTTCCATTAGAAGCCAGAGTCTGGACAGCGTATCATATCTGTCAGCAGCCACTCAGAATTGTCACGGCTTTCCTGGCTCCAAGGCAGGAGCACTGTTTTAATTCTGGGATGCTGGGGAAGCACATGGCTTAGAGAGAGCAGGAGAACCAGGAGCAGGAGTGGTTCTGGAACATTAGGGGATGCTCATCCCTCCCTCCCTAGCATCCTGGCTGTGGATGCCCTGACAATCCATTCTTCTGGCATAAGGCTTATTGTTATGGGTTGAATTTTGCCTCTCTCTCTCTCTCTCTCTCTCTCTCACACACACACACACACACACACACACACACACACACACACAAAGATATGTTGAAGTCCTAACCCCCAATTTATCAGAACGTGACCTTATTTGGAAATAGGGTCTTATTTTGTTTAAAAGGAAACTAGAAAAAGGGAAGTAGTGGGGTAAACGAGTTAAAATGAGGTCATTAGGGTAGAACTTAATCAAATATGACTGGTACCCCTATAAAAAGTAGCAATTTAGACAGCAACAGACCCTCGCAGGGGGAAGATGCTGTGAAGACACAGGGAGAACACCATGTGAAGGCAGAAGGTTGGAGTGATGCATCCATAAGCCAAGGAATAGCAAAGATTGCCAGTAAGCCACCAGAAGCTAGGAAGGGGCAAGGAAGTATTTCCCTACAGATTTCAGAGGGAGCATGGTCCAGCTGACACTTTGATTGCAGGTTTTCAACCTCCAGGAATGCGAGAAAATAAACTTCCGTTGCTTTACACCACCCTGTTTATGGTACTTTGTTATGGCAGCCTGAAGGAAATAACATACTTGGGAATAAATGAAGAGTATGACTGTGGCTCTGCTGCATAGCCCGTCCCTGTGCTTCACAGGCACATCCAAGACTTAACAGGGCGACTGTGCATGGTCCAAGGCTGCAACTGCATGGTCCAAGTGTGGGAACCACTGCCTTCAGCTAACTGGCCCAGCTAATACGGAGAGTATATGGGCCCCACCTGGGTATAGAAAAGACTGATTCTTTCTGTTGCTTCCAGGAGCTCTTCTTCTGACAGCCTGCGGCCACGCTCTGTCTGCTCTTGCAAGGACCTTAGATCCTCTAGTTCAGACTGAAGAAGAGAGTTGCGCCGCTCAGCCACAGCCACCTGCTCCTTCAGATCACTGTTCAGTTGTGTGCTGTCATCCAGCTGCATCTGAAGGTCCTGTGAGAGAAAAGATGGGCCTGGAGTACAGATCCCTCTGAGTTCAACATATACTATGCACCTATGTATGCATGCTCTGACCATGGTTCTACGTATTTAGACGTAAGCATGCTCCTTCTCTCTGGAAAGATTGTATTTGTTGTCCTCATCTTTATTGCTGAACACAACAATCTGTTGCTTAGTTTGCTTCCATAAGCAGAAACATTTTCCACCCCTCCCTACCCCATCTTACAGTTTTAAAATACCTTGATTTGAATCTGAAGCTGGCCCAGGGATTTGGTTGCCTCTGACACCTGCCGGTTGGCACAGCTAAGCTGGAGTTCCATCTCATTGAGGTCCTCTTCCATCTTCTTCTTCAGCCGGGTAGCCTCAATTCTGCTCTTAGCTTCAGAATCCAGACTAGACTGCATGGAGTCAATGGTACACTGCTGTTTCCTCCTAATTTGAAATAACAGTTGGAGTGGGGGAAATGATACATCCAGATTAATCAAATTCACCTGCTATGTTTAAAACAGTACAAGAAATAGAAAAGATAAACTAAAATCCAAGAAAAATTTTAAGTAACTAACAAAATGAGTCTAAGGTCTTTTATTTTAAAAACAGAGAGAATGAGAAGTTAGGTTAGTGAGTATATGTCCTCCATAATGGACTAAGTAAGGTTTCCAGACCAACTTCCCTGCAGAATCCTGGAAAATACAAGAAGCTTTTCAAGGTTCCTGTGAGGCAGCTTTAGTCTCATCTGATATCCCATAAAGGATGATCTAGGGCAAGCACCTGGGTTTCCTGTGGTGGCTAAGGATGAAGGAAGGATGCTCTTTCAGACAGCCATAATATTTCAACTACTTTCAATGGTGAAAAATATCTGAACAAGGCAGGAAAAAGCCATTCAGGTTGGAACAATTCCTGAGATGCAGCAACACTGCTACAGTAGCCTGGAGACATAACTCTCCTAGAATAAAATGGTTATCTTTCTCTAGGAGTTTGAGGGTACACCCAAGGATTGGCTGACAAAACCAATTGTGTGATACTGAATTACTTTAACACTTTAAATTCCTTCCTAAGAACAAAAACTAGAACTAAAAACGTGTTTGCAAAGTGACAGAAAACAATAGCTATGTGTTTAGGAAGGCCATTAAAAAATAAAAAATTGAGAGAATCCATGGGAATTTTTATTTCCCAAACTGTTTGCAGTTAGTTTGGAACATAGTGACTAGATTCTGGTAAATGCACTGTGGGCAGTAATGAAGTTTACCATTCCAGGGCTGGCCCCTAGAAATGTTCACTTGTGAGTTCCTGCACTCTCCCTTCCCCCTTTCTGCCAAACTTGATGGCCACATACAGAAGATCATGGAATCACAAGACGGAAAGAACCTGGGTCTTTCAATGACTTTGAATGTTATTGACTCACTCTTCATCCTACCTCACAATGGCCTCAAACATAGGCAAAAATAAACTTCTATTTGTTTTAAGTCACCAAGATTTGGTGAATGTTAAGACAGTTTAACTAGTATAATAGACACATGCCCTGTTAAGCTCAATTCAGGAAACAGGGACCTGGTGCTGGACAGATAATAGAGAACAGAGAAGGCAAAAGCCTTTCTATTCTTCTTTCTCATAGAACCTATCTGCACAAATTAGATTAGATCAGAATTCGATTCCATGTTGAATTGTCATCAAGTCAGTGTCCTAACCTCTGTGAGGTCGATCAAGAAAGCATACAGGCCGAGCGCAGTGGCTCATACCTGTAATCCCAGCACTTTGTGAGGCTGAGGTAGGCAGATCACCTGAGGTCAGGAATTCGAGACCAGCCTAGCCAACATGGTGAAATCCCGTCTCTACTAAAAATACAAACATTAGCTGGGCATGGCAGAATGCATCTGTAGTTCCAGCTATTTGGGAGGCTGAGGCAGGAGAATCACTTGAACCCAGAAGACAGATGTTGCAGTGAGCCAAGTTCATACCTCTGCACTCCAGCCTGGCTAACAAAGCAAGACTCTTGTCTCAAAAAAAGAAAAAAAGGCATACGACCTACAGGGGGAAGAGAGGGGTCAGAGCTTGAAATTGGTTGACAGGTGGAGGTACTACTTTTCATGACCCCCATTCTGCCCATTGGTGAGGGAGGCCTTAGAAGCAATTATGGAAATGTATAGAAAATAACTCTGTCTGACTCCAGAGTCCAATGTGAGCACCTGTCTTCTGCCTGTCCTTAGGCTCTGGGCTTTTGTTCAGCTTCCAGATCAGAATCCTACAGGGATCCCAGTAGGTAAAGTTACTATGGACTTCTAGGGACTGCATTATGTCCCCCCCAAAATTCATATGTTCTTACTTTACCCCCAAGACTTAAGAATATGACTATATTTGGAGATAGGGCCTTCAAAGATGTAATTAAGATTAAATGAGGCTGTTAGGATGGGGCCTTAATCCAATGGGACTAGTTAGTGTCCTTATAAGAAGAAGAGACACGGGGATGCATGTACACAGAGGAAAGAACAGATGAGGATGCAGTGAAAATGTGACCATCTGCAAGCCAAGGAGGGGCATTGGGAGAAACCAAACCTGCCAACACTTTGATCTTGAACCTTTAGTCTCCAGAGCTGTAAGGAAATACATTTCTGCTGTTGAAGCCACCCATCTGTGCATTTTGTGATGACACCTGTAGTAAACCAGGACAGGGATGCTCACACTCCACATCACCAAAAGCTGTAAACGCTTATCTGTCCTACACTGGGAAACTTTCATTTTTGCCACAGTTGACACTCCTTACACAGGAACACTGAAGCATCCTTAGCCTGGTGTCAAAATCCTCTGTACAGAAATACATTCTACTTAAGCAGGCAAACTGCATGTTTTAAACTGCACTTTTCCCACAGTTGTTTATGAAACTTCATGAGTGCCTGAAGACAAGTAAAAAGTGAGATGGTTTAAGAGGCATGAGTATAATACAGTCCTGGAGAATGGCTGCTAAACAATCAACACATTTCATACAGAGTCAAGAAATCTTTAAAATGAAAACTCCCTCAAGTACATTCTTTAAGAAAAATGATGCATTCAAGACCAAGGGCAATATAGGAAGAAGTACCTTCTTTTTCCTAAAATGTGAAATACAATTTAAAAAACCAAATGCAAGGAAAAATCGAGATGATAGAACTTTGAAGAGCTAATGATTTTAAACCATTAGTTCAGCATTTAAATCATTGACAATGCAATAATAGGTCATTTATTTTCCTTATGATATTTCTAATCTATGTCAAAGAAATAAGGGATTTTTTCTTAATCCAAATACATATGAGCCAGCTTTAAAATCATTAACAAGTTATTTTGCTACCATGTCTGAGTTTGAGATTCCAATTTTCAAAGACATTCGAAAATATTTTACTTAGAAGTGGGAAAAGATTTGAGCATATTCTGGCAGAGAGTCACTCAGACAATAAAAGAAACCAAGTCAGATGGTATATATAAATTAAGACCACGTGGCAAAGTTTGACATGACTGAGATCACAGGAGTGGACTTTACAGAAGGAACATTACTATGTATCTGGGGCTCTAGACCAGGGGTGGGAAAACTATGGGCTGTGGGCCAAACTCCCACCATGCCCATTTGTTTCCTATTGTCTATGGCTGTTTTCAACCTACACCTACAGTGTTAAGTAACTGCCACATCTCTGTGGCAAATGAAACATGTAGCTAGCAAAGCAGAAAATATTTAACATCTGACCCTTCAGAGAAAAAGCTTGCTTGGCCTTTCAATCAGTGATCAACCAAAACAAACAAATGCAGTATGATAGAATAAGGAATTTCAGTGCCTCATTCTCAAAAACACCTCTCTGGGTGTATCTGGGAGAGCAGAATACAGCTCAGAAAGACCATGGCTGTGGACCAGTGTGAGGACTCTCACAATTCAACATTTCCTCCAATCAGAGAATTACCTGAAGATGTAGGATGCACCTGACCAACCTGTTGTCAGCTCAGTCTTGGGCCATGCAGTAGGCCTTCAAGCTGGCCTCGCTTCCTCTGTCTAATAAGATGGGAAGATCAAAGCCAGCTACCAGCTCTTCTTCTCCTTCCATCAGTGACTGCACCATCACCTCCCTACCTCAACCTATGCCAACTATAACATTATTTATTTATCATAGAAATAAATAGAATACCCTATCATCCAAAAGTGTCTGTGAAAGCCTGACTAGAATATGAGGCAGTGTCTGGTGAACATTAAGCACTCCAACATCTGTTGAACAAGTGAAACATATCACACACATACCAGCTGCTTGTACTTTTCACCATCAACAGGCATCCAGGCTGGGCTCATTCAGAATCAGGCCTCACCAGAGTGGAAGACATGGCTTGGCAGCAGAGCATGAGTTGAATGAGTTACCCAGTTTGCTGCACTATGAAGGTTTTGCCTTTGCTTGTGGGTCACTTTCTCTTGCTTTTTTGGTCCCTTTAACTTACTCACCAGGTCCTGTCTTCCTGGGAACCTTCTGTTTCTGTGGAGTTAATGATGGGTTATATGGGCATATGACCTTGAACCTGATCTTGCCCTCAGGCAATATTTTCCTTGTTCTATAACTTTCCTGGCTTATCCTTGATTGCTTGGAATCTTGTACTTGGCTTATTTTGTTTTTCCTGGCATTCTATTCAGTTTCCTTAAGATGCCCTGCTAGCCCCAAAGTCAAACTATCAGATTAAACCAAGGCATTTTGGTACAATCTATGCTCCGAGCAGAAAGGGTCTGGGCTGGTATTTGTGATATTTTGTAAAATAAGCTCATCTTTTCTTTCTGGATATACCTATTATAGTTATTATGAATCATTAACTAAAATGTATGAATAGCTCGTCCCCCTGCTTCCAGCCCACCCCTTCTTTTCTCAGCTCCTCCTGGCTTATGCCTATTCTTCAGTTCTTTCTTCTTCCAGCCCTAGCTCTTTGGATCTCTGGCTTTTTTTCACACTAAGATTATTATAATTGGTGAACTGCTCTGCGACATTCAGATGTACCTGACGAGACACAGGCTCTCTGAGGATTCATTTCTCCTCAGCTGGGTTTATTTATAGGCACAGGTCTGATATTACTTGAAATCAGTGTTATTTGTTGCTTTTTTTAAATCTGCAGAAGGAGACATTCATTTTTATTCCTTGTGGAAAGAAGTAGGGCAAATATCCAGGCCCAAGGTTTTTGCCCTTTATCAAAAAAATTCTTTTAGACACTGACTCAGAACCTCTTAAGTAGATCAGAATTCCTCGCCACAGTCAGTCCTATAGAAGAAAGTACCAGTGACTGAGAGCAAAGATAACTCAAAGCACATAGAGGGCCAAATTTGGCTTGACATCCTCATTAAAACATTGACCCCCTTGAGAGTTTTGTCTAAAAATGGGCTATGGGAAAGAGGTCAGTTCAATTGAACATGTTAACAGGGGTTTTTTTCCTTTTTCTTAAAAAAAAAAAAATGGTTTAACAAATACATTGAAAGTAAGTTGCCAGTTGAATCTCAGGCTCAAATGATTTTTCTTGCTGACATATGGCATTGACTTAAGGGAACAGATTAGATAATATAATCATCGTTAATTCCATGTGTTTATAATTGTGCCTTTGATCTACAGCGTGTGAAGTGCTTTGCCAACATCAGACTACTGATCTTCCTCACCACCTTCTGTGACATGTAGGGGCTGCTTTTATCCCCTCACTTCACTGAGAAGCTAAGAAGTGGAATGTCTAAAGTCATCAGCTTGTTATGACAGAGCTAAGAAAAAATTCTGCAACCCGTGAGTCCTGTCTAATTCAGTTTCCTGACTATTAAGACTCAGCTGCTTTAACAAGGATTCAATAAGCAGCTTAGCTCTTGGCTTCTGCTCCTCTTCAAACAAATGGCTACAGGTACAAGCAGGGGGTATGTGAAAACTTCACTCTGGTCTGAAAGTACAGCATTGAATTTTTAATTTTTTTCTCCATGGCTCAGCATTTTCAGTCAATTTCTCAATGCCCAACAAAGTGGCATTATAGAGACATGCAGACAGTATGCATAGTCCTTATACATATAATCACTTATTTGGTGTTATCTTGAGTCTCATATGACAGCAGAAGTTCCTCAAATATAAGAAAATTATAAAATCCAGCAATAATTATATATAGATATTCCTTGATATCAATAGTGGTAAGCTCTCACCACTATTGATATAAAGGAATATCTATATACAATTGTGTATAAAGGGATATCTAATTGTGTATAAAGGAATATCTATATATGATTATAGATATTATATATAAAGGATACTAATATACAGTTACACTAAGTTTCTTTGGTAATACTCCAACAGGGGCCATAAAAACAGCTGGACATAATGAGCTCTGTTTAGTCACAGATTCAGAAATGCATAATTGTTACATATCAAAATCATCTTAGATACCTAAAATTTTCTAATTCTTCATCTTTCTCTGAAAGCTTTCTTTCAAGTTCTGCTTTAGCTTCCAAGAGTTCAAGCTGGAAACGAAGAATCTTGCTTTCATTACGTTCCAGGGCTCCCTGGAATACATAAATAAAAAGCATCAAATGAAGTCCACTTTTAGACAAAAATTTTATTTTTTTCCCAAAACATATGTCGCTAATGTAGCTCTCTTAGAGTTACTGGGAAAGATATAGGTTCAAGTCAGGTCCCTAGAGATTGCAACACAGTGAGACAAGCAACTGCTTTCATTTGTCATTTCACTTATAGATTTGACATTCTTAGGTCTTTCAGCTGTAGCTCCAGAACTAGAATTTTAAAGCCTATTTTAAAATAGAAAATTTGAGTCTTGTCTGTGGCTATATTTAAGCTTTTTAATGTATTACTCTTGACTTTTTCTAACATATTCCAACTATGGGATAAATTTTAAAAAGTATCAGAGCTAGAACAAGGAAGGTGATAACTCCTACCTAGAATCTTCTATTAAATTCTGGACATCACGAGGGAATAGAGGAAAAGTTGGACGCATTCAGAGAACAAACAACATGGTAGTGTCCAAATATTGTCATATGAAGAACAAATAAAGGAATTTAGGATGTATCTGACACATAACACTCAGCGTGAGCCATTAACACCATAATTGGTACCACTACTGCAAATGAATTGCTTTGAGAGGCAGGAAGATTCCCTGCCCCTTTCTGTATTCAAATATAGTTAAGGCAATTATTTGCAGGGATGTTATAAAGGCAATTCAATTCTAAAAGCATAGGTTTGGCTAAATCTTTAAAGCCTGTCCTGAAGCTAAAAATGTATATAAAAGAAGAAACCCAAAAAGCACTTGCAGAATACCAATGATGTAAGGGCATAAGGGGTGATGCAATTTTGTGGTCAGTTAGCTACAGGCAGTCCTAAAGGCAGAAGTAATTTTTTTATAGCCTCTTTTGAGGAGTGCTTAGCAGATACAACCAAAAGTGAAAAAGTAAAACTGAGTTGCAATTTTAAAATAAAAATAAAAAGATGATGGGAATTTTAATAAGACCTCCCTTGATGTTCTCTTGATACTACCTTCAATATAAAAGAAAATAAAATTGCTAACGCACACTCAAAAACAAATGCTTGGATAACAGTTTCCTCAGAGGGAATAGTGTAGTTCCTTCAAGAGGAGACTGTCACCTCTAACCCTCTAAAATGCACTGAGAAAGTGAATCTTTAGGGAAGACGACCTGGGATAATTTGAGTTTTATGGCTTTAAAACAATCTGGTAAAGTTTCTCATAAAGGCTCACCCAGGAAAATAAATAACGCAATGTTACAAATACATGTCCAAGTTGATGAAGTATTTATGGAGGTGGCTGATGACAGAAGTTGAGAAAATGCTAATAGAATGTATTGCCATCTAGTGGTACTAAATGGTTTGAGCACTATGGCCTTCCTGTCATTCTCACCCTTGACCCATGTGCCGATCAACTGAATATACAAAGATGCCTCTATGTTATATAGGACAAACATTGTCAGTGCCAGTTGTATTTTTCATTGACTTGTCATAGTGCTTGAAATTTCTATCATAAAATTTACTTCTTTTAGTTAAGGTGGTGGCTTCAAAAAGTCCCTTGCCAGGACAGCCAGAGAACCAAAGGGAACAAGTAAACAAAACAAAGTTTACCAACTGTATAAGGACCAGTTGTGCTAGAGGGCACCACACTGCCAACCAAAAGGAGTCTGTATAAAGTTAGATAGCCTCAGGAAACATTTATGCATAACAGGGCAAGAGCTGCTGCCTGACAACTCTATATGGAGGGTAATATGGAAACATTTGCTTGGCAAGTTTCTTCTGGAATCATAATGGTGAGGTAAATGTAACAGACGATGTTTGGCACAGAGCGCTCCTTTGGGGTCTTGTTTTCCATCACCATACCTTCCAAAGGGCCCCTACCTAACACTGACTGCCACATCTTTCAAAAATCTTTTTTCATTTTCTACTGGTGGGAGGGTAGGGCTGTATTTGAATGTGCCTGAGTACTTGCTCAAAGGTTGAGTCAGGAAGATGAAGTTCAGCTATGAGAAGAGGCTACACAGGGCTTCTTAACCACCTAATAATCATGATAGGGCGACTTCCTCCTCATTAGTTTACCTTCTTTGGCAAAACACCTTCTCAGAGGTCCTTTCAATTGCTAATGCACACTCAGAGATAAAGTCAGAGACTTTTCCTGAACTGTGAATCGGTAACACTGAAAACCCTCCTGTCAATCTGCACAAAGATGAGCTTTCAGAAACCAATGTTTGACAGCATTGCTTTGAATCTTATTTCCAAAACTACCAAAAGTTTTTGGGGAAAAAAAATTGAGAAGTTTTTGTGACTGACTCTTTAAAGAGGGGACAGCTATGAGAATATTTATTCATTCAACATTTGACAAATATTTACTGAGCCTCTACTACACGCCAGGCAATGTTCTAGGCCAGTGCTTCTCAAATATTAATGTGCATATGAACCACCAAGGGATCTTGTTAAAATGCAGATCCTGATTCAACAGAGATGGGCAGAGGGCTGAGATTCTGAATTTTTAACAGCCTTCCAAGTGATGTCCATGGGCCACATGTTGAGTAGTGAGGGTCTGGGCACTGGGGATAACTGGCGAATGAGATAGACATAGTTCCTGTTTTTACTACAATGAGGAGATTTGCATTCAGTTGTGTATCCTGCTGAGTCTCAATTTCCTCTTTTATAAAATGGGGACAGCAGTTTGCTATGGTGATTATATTAAAAGTATGCATTTGGCAGAGTGCCTAGCATATAGTAAATAAACATTTGAATACATGTCCTTTTGTTGGTGCTGTTGTTATTGGTAGAATGCAAATCTTCTGCCTTGTCACAGTGAAAACTTTCTTTTCTCCCTGGTGATAATACCTCTGTTTCTTCCAGAGTCACCTGGACTTCTGTCTTCTCTTGTTCAATTAGTTTCTTGACCTTTTCCATTTCAGTTAAGTTCTTGGTCCCTTCTCTAACCTGGTTTGTCAGATTAGAAATCTCTTCTGGAGAGAGAGGTAAGAAAACCAAAGTTAGTGAAAGGGCTCAGTCTCAAACCAATGATACCAGGCACAACAGACTGTTCCAGCCCACTGGAACAGCGGCCTCATGCCACCCTTGGTAACTTGATGACCTAGCCCATATGGGACCTAGAAATTTTAAAGGCATTCATTTTTTCATATAGTCTTTTGCCATCTGAAAATTGTCTACAACAAATGGTGAGGATGGTGCTTCAGAATATTGTACTCTGGACAACCTTTGCAACTTTACATGGCAGTCCTGCTCATTAGAGCCATTCCAGGTTCCACCTGGAGGAACACAGACCTGGAGTCCCTACCCTTCCAGTGTAAGTGCTTAGCTATCAACACTAGTGGCTGCCATTGTTTCAGTCACCACTCAACACTGAGACAGGAACTTAAAGTAGAAACTAGATCACTGTCTGCCAGCATCCAAGGCATGGCCCCAGATAGGCCAGAGAATCAGAAGGGGCCCAAGGAAGACAGTGGCTTTAGCTCAAGCACTTGAGTGTTTTTTCCCAGCCTCTCATGAACATAAGCCTTTGACAAACAGAATAGGACATCCAGAAGTCACAAAACCTCTTCCACCTGATATTGTTATGGTCAGTTCTGCCTTTAGTACATAAGAGGTGTGGTATAGGGCCAAGTAGCTCAGAGAATTACCCAGTTCAGAGGTGGTGGAAGGAGCTCAATAAGTCACCTGTTCCTCTGGTTCTGAGATTCTGGGCTGTGATGTGATATGATGAGAATTTTTAGAAGTTACAAAGACAAATACGTTAGACAGAAATTTTCATTGCATAATAAATTCTTCTCTGATAAGCACTCTCTTAAAGATGGGTTATCAAGAAGAAAATCAGGGAAGAGGTTCTCAACTCTGACTGCACCTTAGAATCACCTGGAGAGCTTTGGAAAAAGCTCACTCAATATTCAAACCCCACCCCAATCCAAAGGTGGTGCCCAGATCAGCAGCACCCGCCTCACCTGGAAAACTGTCAGAAACACAAATCCTTCAGACCTACTGAGTCAGAAACTCTGGGGGTGGGCCCCAGCCATCTGTGCTTTAACAAGCCCTCCAGCTGGTTTGGATGTAGCTAAAGTTTTCTAACCACTGTTTTAGCACCCCCTCATGTCCCCAGCTAGTGCCTTGATCATAGACTATGTAGGTCAACAGAAAGTAAGCTTCATTTACGCCTCCAACAGTAATGAACTTGCTTCCAGGGCATCTCAGGGTTTTCATGCACATTGCTGTTGGTGCTGGGATAAGTTGGCAGCCTCTTTGAAGGGCTGTTTGGCAGTAAATCAAAATTTAAAAATTCATTTCATTAACCCAGCAATTTCTTTTCCAGGGATCCATTCTCCTGAAATATTTTTACATGTGCATAAATACATGTATAGGGATGTATAATGTAGGATTATTCATATTTGTGAATAATTGGATCTAAAATGAATAAAGTCTAGTTAAATGATAGCCATCTTTATTACAAAACACTATGTAGCTATTAAAAAGCTTGTGGTAGGTCTCCATGTACAGGCATGCAAAGAGACACAAGGTACGTGGGAAGGTTGCACAGCTCAGTAGTTAAGTGCGTATATGCTGGAGCCGTGGCTGGGCTCAAATCCCAGATCTGCGACTTATCAAATGTGAATTTGGACAAGTTACTCAACTTATGACCTATATAGCCTTCATTTTACATATGAGAAAACTTAACACTAGACTATTCTGAAAATTTAACAATAAATAGTTAAACGGTGCCTGGTACGTAGTATGGGCTATACAAATATTCATTAAATTGGGAAATATATTCATATATGAAAAAATAAAACGTGTAGAACAAAATGTAACTGGGTAAAAAATACACCGTTGAGTATAGCACGCATGGAAAATCTTGGTAAGGTTGTGGATATCAAGAAATTCTCATCAGTGGCTTCCTTTACAGAGGAGAACTGAAGTTAAAGGCAGGAAACGAGTCTTACTTTTAGAATTAATTTCATACAAATGGCATCTAAAATTTTAAAAAAAAAAAAAAGGTCAAACAGAAGTATAAAAATTGAAAAGTTAAAACATGATGGGAACGTGAAAATGCTGAAGACAGCTTTGCCTAGCTTTGCCTGTAGCCAGGGCTCTCCCTGAGCTACCAGCTCCGGCTTTGGCTCCGAGCCCAGCTTGGTGTACCTTGGAGGTTCTTGTTCTCCCTCCTGAGTGTCTCCTGGCTCACGATGCTCTCCTCGTAGGCGTGCTTGAGCTTGAGGAGCTCTGTACTGAGAGCCTGGATTTCCTTCCGAGAGGTATCCAGCAACGCCTGCGACTCCTCATGCTTCTGCTTCCAGTTCGCAAGGGCCTTGCCAGACTGCAGCTGCTTCTGGTCCAGCCTGGCTGCTGCAGAGCGGACCTTCCCGAGGTCAGACAGGGCGTCCCCAAGCTCCAGCTGCAGCCGGTGTCTGGCTCTCTCCAAGGAGGCATTTCTGGCATTGGCCACCCCCATGGCTTCCGCTGCCTCCTGCAACCTAATTGCCAGTTCCTTCCTGAGAAAGGAGGATACCCAAAGAGTGAGTGAGGCAACAACTGTCAGAGAGCTCATCAAGTCTGCCCTGGATTAAAGATAGAGCTTGGGTGCAAAGTAAGATGGCACCTCTGCAGTGGACTTAGTGGTACAAAGCAACAGCAGCTCCTATCTGAAAGTGACCTCACTGTCTGTGACCACCATCCTCTGCCTCCTGTGTGCATGGGGTCTTTATTTTCCCCCTTTGCCAAGTTGCACTTGGAACTCTGGATCTCTTTGAATTCCTACAAGTATTTGCTTATCCTAAAGCTCTAATAAGCAATACTGACTTGATTATTTCCTAAGAAGAGGGAAAAAAGGAAGATTGTACTAAACACCTTACCAACAGTAAGCACCTTACAAATCTGTAGCCATGTGTAGTCACTAAAGAGCTCCTTGGCTGTGTTGCTTCTAAAGAACACTCTCTTGCTTTTTCCTGCTTATTCTCTCACATCATGTGGCTCCTAAACATGACACAATTATTTCTTCTCTCTGAGTGTGTTCTCCACCTCAGCTCCTCTCTTCAGATTTATATTCCCAAATCCATCTCATTATCCTCACTTAACAGGTCCTACTGTTCTCACGGGGTACTTTAGCCCCCATCTGCTGTTCCTTGGGCATCTCTGAGATGGAGTGGTTTATTACAGTGCTTCTTTCTCCACCACCCCCATAATATGCTACTATTAGGAATTCTAATGGATGAAATGTGTTCTGTTGCTTACATCTCCTGCAGGGTTGCTGGCAGTCCCATTCTTACTCACTTGTTATACTTCTTAGATGAAAAGTACTATATGTACCCAAGCTCATCTACTGCTATTAAACAGAAAAAAACTGCATAACTAGGCCAACAGAGCAATGTGGTAATAAAGTCCCCTTTGGGTGGAATCCTGCAAAAACCCCTACGTGCTCGGGATCCAGGAAGCATCTAGGCTCTAACAACACCCTGCCCCCGGCTTTCTAACCATAGTCACTTCACTTCTTTGCTTCACGTTTCTTAAGTGTGAAGAGGAGATTCTGATGCTTTACCTGACTTAAGGCAGTAGGAATGAAATAATTACAGGCAGTCGAGTGAAATAATTACATATATTTTAACTACTTTAGAAATGCTTGCTGATCAAAGAAAATAGGAGTTTCACTTTGGGTGACCAATCATAATGGATTGCCTGGGACTGAGGGGTTTCACCAGGTGATATGGTTTGGCTGTGTCCCCACCAAAATCTCATCTTGTAGTTCCCCTAATCCCCACATGTCATGGGAGGGACTGGTGGGAGGTAATTTAACCATCGAGGTGGTAACCCTCATGCTGTTCTCATGACAGTAAGTTCTCATGAGATCTGATGGTTTTATAAGGGGCTTTCCCCTTTTTACTCACTCACTTCTCTTCCCACCACCATGTGAAGAAGGACGTGTTTGCTTCCCCTTCCACCAGGATTGTAAGTTTCCTGAGGTCACCCCAGCCATGCTGAATGGTGAGTCAATTAAATCTCTTTCCATTATAAATTACCCAGTCTTGGGTATGCCTTTATTAGCAGTGTGAGAACGGACTAATACACCAGGACATGAGATTTTCAAAGCTAAAACAGGAAACCTCCAGCGTAAACTGGACAAACTGGTTAACCTCGTTTTACCAATAACTTGGTTCTATGTTTAATATCAACTACTATTTTTCTCTTTAACTTGCCAACCATAAGCACCTACTTAGTTATCTCGAATATGTAAGGAGAATCTCGAATATGTAAGGGGATATTGGAAATTAAGAAACTAAATCCTTATCGTTGGGGAACTTAGAATTCAGAAGCAGTACACTGGGTCTTAGGTGAGCTTGAGTCTGCTAAACTAACTCATCATTTGAACCCCAGCCTGGAAATCAAAGCAAGCAAATCTTTAACTTCAATAACAAAAAAGAAACCAGGATCCTAGATTGTTTTGTAGCTGCCTACCTCCCTGAGGTGATTTAGAGGAAAAGCATAATACAGACAAAGTTTTATTTATTCAATGTCCCACCAATTTGAAAGTAAAAAAGTGTCTTCAGAGAGTACCATGTTGGCCCATTATTTTCTTTAGTTATTACATGCTACAGAACTAGTTCCAACAAACCCATGTGGTCATAAAGTAGTCTATATTCTTTTGCTCTTTCCTACCCAACCCCCAAAGAAACCATCAAACAGAATGATAGATAGGCAATTTCACCTGAATTCTTCAATCATTAGAAGGGGGGAAAAATCTTACTTCAGAAGTAAATACTGTATTTGGATATAAGAGGGCCTCTCAGTACAAAGCCAAAACTTTCTGTGGTCCAGAGTTTTGATACAGCACCTACTGCATGTATTTTTAGTATCTGTCATTCTAAAACCCTTTTTAAGTTACTGTGGGTACAGAGATGGATCACTTGCCCCTTCTGGGACAAAACACAGCAGCTGTTCAGCAATTGCACAGCAATGCCTCTCAAAGATTTAGGTGAAGAACTGGAAAACATTATTTCTGGTTGAAGTTAAAGAGAAATGTATTGATCTTCCTCGGATTTTTGCCAAGCTACCAAGCCAGGGACACATTCTTTTGAGTAAATCTTTAATGATTATAAGCTGGGGTTTGACAATTTCTCTTAAAAATAGAGTTTCTTGGTCTCTAAGCAAAATGCTTCAGTTCTATACCCTGGTACTGAGTCACAATTCAGCTGTGCCCCAAACTTCTGTAACTACTAAGAACTTTTAAAACCTTTACATAGAAATGACTATAAAATTGATATTCTAACCTTAGGGATGGCCTGGGGATGGTTTCTTTTCAAAGCAACCTTTGTCCTAGAAGATATGACGACAGATTCCAACATTTTTTCCAGCTTCCCTGTCCATCTTCACAGACTACTTTGTAGTCTACAAGTTGTAGACCAGGGACACAATGACTTTGATGGAGACACGTACACACATGGACTCAATTATTTTGGCGTTACAAATGAAATATAGGGTTTTAAGCGATAGCCTATTTTCACACCATGGCTCAAAGTCACATCTTTTATGAAAACTTCCCTTGTGTCCCTAGAAAGAGCCTCCTTTCTCTCCCCAGGACCTCTTTATAGTCTCTGTCACTTTGTATTACACTTTTTATATTTTTAGTCCCTCTACAGAGTATGCTTCTTGCCAGCAGTGAATGTTTCAGCTTTGGTTTTGGGCTTGTTCCTGCACGCGGCAAGGATTTGTTAAATGCATACCACGAGGCCTTGGAGACAGAGTCATTATTCTCATACTCCTCCATGTGACTAACTCCAGGTTAAGGATAGCCTTGCCCTACTCACTTGGCATCCTCCAAGTCTTCTGTTTTCTGGATGACATTGTTTTCATACTTCATTCTCCATTGCACCATTTCAGCATTGACTTTGGATAAGGTCCGGTGCAGCTCAGCCTTGACCTCTTGTTCTTCCTCATACTGCTCTCGTAGAAGGTCACAGTCACGCTGGGCCTTCTGCAGGGCATGGGCCAGGGCACTCTGGGACTGTAGGGAACACACATTAACAAAAAAGGCATGACCACCACAAACAATACAAGTCTTGAAAGTCAGATAATATTTTTTTAGGTAAGATTAACCTGCCACAAATTCAAGCTGAACCTGAACCTAGTAAGATAATACTAGGGAGAGAATTTGAGACAAGAGAAAGGATAGATAGTATCCAATTGCTGCCATTAAAAGAGGGAAGGGAATTCTATTTAGAGAAATGCCAGCTTGACTCTGTGGACTTAGGCCTGGAATTCTAGAAATAGTGGAGAATGCAAGGATAGCAAAGACAACATTCACTATCATTTAGGCAATAAGATTTATATTTAGCAATATATTAGACTCAGAGCTTGTTCAAACCAGAAAGAACCACTGAAATTTAGCCTTTTCATTCCACTGATGAAGAAAATAAAATCTTTTATTTCACACTGAAATCTCTAAAAACCTCAGCTCCTAATACTTCAAAATAGTACTACAGCCCAATAGAACTTCTGTAATGATGAAAATGTTCTCTATGTACACTGCCCAACATAGTAAACACCTAGCCACATGTGGCTACTGAACATTCAAAATATGCCTAGTACAATGTGTGATCAAAATCGAATTCATAATTTTATTTAACTTTAATATAAATTTAAATAGCTACCTGTAGTGTAGTAGAGGCTTCTATATGTATTGGACAGCCCTGCTGGGTTTAATAAACATTTTTATCATTTAAATGGTGATCTGGCTAACCTAGCAGCATCATTCCCCCGAGACAATCTAGTGTGGAAAGAACCAGGGTCCTGACGGGTCCTCATGGGTCCTTTATGCAAATTAGAAAAAAAAAAAAAGCACATTTTCAGGAAGATACAGCTCTGAGGGCACAAGGTTTAGTTAATGGCAGCCTCAGCCAGACCCCTCTGGGTGGTAAATGAGGAGCCACAATACACAATGACACGAAAAGGATGCAGGCTTTGGAATCAGATGAACCTGAGTTCAAACTGTGACCTCTCCTCTTGTTTAATTTTATTTTCCTTTAAAGGAAAAACTTTTAAAACCTTTATGTGGCATTTACATGGCATATATTTAATTATGGAAGTAAACAAGACAGACAAAATCCCTGCCCTAAAGAGCCCAAAAGAAATAAGGGGATACGCAAAATACACATGCAAATAAACTAATAAATAAAATTTCTAATAGCAGTAAAACAAATACAGCAGATAAGCATGATCTAGAATGTTTGGCTCCTTCTCATCATCCCCCTAAGACCTTGGGGAAGGGCCTTTAAGCAACGGGAAGGACAGTTATAAAAGTCCTAAGGCAGGAATGATGGTGCCTGGTTTAAGAGGCAGAAGGGAAGCCAGGGCAGCTGGGGGGAGTAAATGAGGGAAGCAGATGTAGGAATTAGGTCACAGAAGGATGCTGGAGCCAGATCGGGGGGCTTGTAGGCCAACTGGAAGTCACTGGGAAGGCAGCCAGAGAGATCTTCTAAAATATAACTCATTTCACTAGTGCTTAAGTTTCTTCACAGTATATCAGTATATCATAGTATATCATACACTAGGTGTATGACCTTGGACATGTTATTTTTCTTCTCAGAGCCTTGGTCTTTTCATATATAAGGATGCAATTCTATCTGCTTCATTTGACTGATATGAAGATTGAGATAACATGACAGAAGTATCTGGTACAATGTCTGATGCACAAACAATGATAAATTTTTAAATTTGTGTATAATATAGAAAATATGGAGAATCAAGGGAATAAAATGGTACAATATTTTAAAATAGACTCAACTACCTGCATTTTCAGAGTATATGCATTCATAGTATGGTCATGTACAAGTAAGATACTTTGGGGTCTTAGTAATAAGATGCTTTGAATATGAACTAAGAATTCATTTAAATATCAGGGCTCAAAGAATTCATATCTCATGTTGGTCACTATGCTTTCATCTTCCAGAATCACTTTCACTGGAGTCACCTTCTAGCAACATTATATACTCACAGGAAGAAATGACTAATTTCTATAATTTATTGACAATTTAAAAGTAATATTGAGCTAACCCAGTCCCACTTATTTTATTCTAGGCTTTCATTTAATTTCACTTTTTCATGAGCAGTTTCAGAATCAAATTCCAGAAAGCGCCTTGCTGCCCTTCTGTTCAAGTACTCACACAAGATGGAAACACACACTTTGCTTGCTCTAAATCTGCAAAGAAGCAATTTGAATCACCAAGGAAGATCCTTCAGTCATCAGGTTCTTCCTGGCATGGTTTTTCCCCCATAACTTGTAGGGCATTTTCCCTTCTTCTTTTATAAAACATCTTCAGGCTGATTCATCAAGCACTATTTTTTTTAAAAAAACACACAGTCAAGTAACAAGTGAGAAATAATAGATACATTACTTTGGTCTCCTTTTCCAACTGCCCTCTCAGTTCTTCAATCTGCCGAGTGAAGTTGCTCTTTTCCCTGGAAAGTTGGTTTATCAGAGCTTCCTTCTCTTCAAGCCTCCGCAGGAACTCGCCTACAGAAAGATTTCACAAAAGTACATAATTACAGTCTTCCTATCTATTGCCTCCTCCACTTGACTTACTGACTTTAAGGGTAGCCAGCATGACTTCTACCCACATATTTTTGATATTTAGGAAGGGTCTGAGAGTCCTATTATTCAGCAAAACCACAACAATTATCCTTTTCAGGACTCAGAAGGGAGTCCTAAAAATGAACTGATTTTTACTAATAAGTATGAATCAATAACAGATGATATTAGTTACTGTTTATTGAGAAACTTCTATGCTCTAGGTATTTAATGTATGTTATCTAGTTTAATTTTCATAACTCCTTGATAATGTAGGTATTATACTAACTATTTTGCAGAGGAGGAAACAGAGCAACTTAAATATGACTGAAACAGAAACATACACAGTTCATAATTGGTGAAGGTAGATTCAAATGAAGTTCTTAAAGACCACATTCTTCTATACCATATTCCCTTGTTTATTATATGTGACTTTGTACACTTCTGTTTGTATAATTTTTAGATAATTATAACTTTTATTACCTCATTTGTAAAATGAAGATAACAATAAAAGATTCTTAATGAAAACTAAATTAGTGTGAATGTGTTTTATAGACTGAACTGCTAAATAAATATTAGCAGTAGTCACTAAATGGTAGGAAATGTGACCACGAGAGGGAGAAATTGTATCATACTCTAGTCTATCGTTCCTGCTTAACTTATCCTATGAATTATAGTTGGGCCTTCCATATCTGTAAGTTCTGCTTTGTGGATTCAACTTACAAAGGTCCTCTACAGTTTAACTCAATTCTGACACTATCTTCCTAGAGACAGTGTCAGATACACACACACACACACACACACACACGTACAAGTATATATGTATATATATATACTTACACACATATAAATATGCACATACACACACATATATACACACCCATATGTACATGTATATATCTTATTATAAATCACAATATCACATACAATATTTTTAAAATCATATTTGTTAACGTCACTGCTGAGCTCATCAGAAAAGTCCAAGAATTGACAGCCATCAACCTAATGATGGCATATACATGTTTTCTAAAATATAATTTTTACCTAAAAGCTCCTATTTTGTTATTGGCAAGAAACATTGTCAGTTGCTTTCCCTGCAGTGACAGGTTTCCTTTGTTCATTTTTGAGAAATCATGTGCTAAACATGTGAATCTAAATAAGCCTAGTTTGTTTGCCAGTCATTCCTTCAAGTAAAAGTGATACTCCCTGAAAAAACTGCTAGCTCAGCTCGGAGCTTAATTACACATCTTACTCCAGTATGAAACAGGAGTTCTTCACGCATACTTCTTGTTTTGTCACACAGAATAGTAAAAATATATATACTCAAGAGTTGAGATGTAAAAAATTCATTTCTCCTGCTTCTTTAAGGACATCCTTAAGTGAAACTGACTTTTAAAAAACCTGTGAGTACATATTAGGGAATACAATTTTTACTAGTATGTTTTAGTGCTACTACCTTGACTTGTGATCAGGCTCCAGCAATTTTAATCATTGTTGCTTTTGCACCATCAATACAAATGGCAAAAGAATTTAAGTCGCAAATAGTATCTTAGTATTATACTAAAATAGCTTCAACCTCATAGACCCCCTACAGGCTCTTGAGAATCACTTGGCAGTGAAACAAACTTTAAGAGTATTTGGATGAAAATGTCTTGTGGCTTTTTTTTTTTTTTTTTTTTTGACAGAGTTTTACTCTTGTTGCCCAGGCTGGAGTGTACTGGTGCAATTTCGGCTCACCTCAACCTCCACCTCCCAGGTTCAAGCGATTCTCCTGCCTCAGCCTCCCATGTTGTTGTTGTTGCTGTTGGCGTTTTGTTTTTTGAGACAGAGTCTCACTCTGTCGCCCAGGCTGGAGTACAATGGTTACCTACAGCCTCCGCCTCCCAGGTTCAAGTGATTCTCCTGCCTCAGCCTCCCAAATAGCTGGGACTACAGGTGCCCGCCACCACACCTAGCTAATTTTTGTATTTTTTTGGTAGAGACAGAGTTTTGCCATGTTGGACAAGCTGGTCTCAAATTCTGTGCCTCAAGTGATCTGCCTACCTAGGCCTCCCAAAATTCTGTGATTACAGGCGTGAGCCACTATGCTGGTCCAAAAGCATCTTATTTAAAAAGATTCTGAAGAAATATAAATGCACTAGCTGGTTGAGACTAATATATCATGTATATTACAGAGCCAGTAGCCAGTTACTGTGGCTTAATTGATCACATTTACTATTGGTTTCCTCTGAAAGCAGAGAAAGCTGACAGGACAGGGCATGAGAAAGAAACTTTGGAGGTAACCACCAACAAAAACAACAAAAAAACAAAAAACAAAAACAAATAAACAATCTGGAGCATGGACCCAGTGAGGGGAGGATAGGCTTGATAAATTTGTACTTCAAATTTAACTTACACAAAAGCCAACCAAAAGGTAAAGTTAAAAAAAGGAAGAAAAAACTCCTGCAGCCTAAGCAGAATTATCATCTCAGACCCACTTTCATTTTACTCACTACCCACTCATTTCCTCGTCAAAAAAGTGAGTAGAAAATTAATGCCAATAACTAGGGGGAGACAGCCAATGTCTATCAAAACCGATTTTACACAGCACTTCCTTTAGGGCCAGACAACCAGGTATTCTCCAGTTTTGTGTCTGGACTGTGGAGCCTACATACCAACTAAATCCTAAATAGCACAGATCAAACTGGGGGCTTGGTAGCAAGGCCAGGTTTCACACACCCTGTGGTCAGTATAAGAAGAGTCCTATTCAGTGTCCTTAATAGAACCAAAAATACTTTCTTCTTCTAGATTTCCAGGTTTTTAGTTTTATCAACTAATTTTAATTTAGCCCTGACCCTAGATTTGGCATCTGGAAATAGAGGTGTCTACTGGAGGAACTGTGTTATATATAGCCCAAATGTGTTCATTCTCTTTTTAAAAGTGTATGCCACTTGGGCATCAAGAATACATTGTTAATTTTCATTGACCTAGGAATTCTATCTCTCAGAATATATTACTAAAACTGATTTCAGTTATAGATAAACATCTAGCCACATGCTGTTCATAGCAGAGAGGCAAGTCAAGTTGCAGACAAGGTTAGGTATAGTCAATCTCGATGAATTAGAAGCAGTCATTACAAATGACTGAGTATGCAAAATACAAAAGCTTATGATAAACTGAAAAAGAAAAACCCCCACTAGATTGTTACAATGTAATAGATTGGAAAAACAGAAAAAAAAAATCCATAGTGGTTGATAATAATGAATAAAGTATGGGACATTTTTTTACTTTTATTTATTAAATGTTTATGGAGGATCAATAAGTGCCAAGCAGTGTTCTAGATGATTGACATACATCAATGAACAAAGACCCTTGACCTCATGGAGCTTATATTCTGACAGATGGAGACAAACATATGTATTGTGTCAAATATGTAGTTTGTTTGAACTTAATAAATACCAAGAAAAGAGAAGCACTTGAGGAAATGAGTTGACAGTATTCAAATGTCACCTTCTCAACAGAGCCTATATCCTGACTTGCCCCAGATCTCTACTTGATTAACCCTTATCCCCAAGTCTTTCCAGTATTAATAAGGTGTTCCAGGCAGAGTAAATAGCTAGGGCAAGATTCCAAGGTAGAGTATGCCTGGGGTGTACAAAGCACAGCATAGAGGTGGATGTGGCCAATGTAGAATGAGAGAAGGGGCAAGTAGGAAAAGAGGTCAGAGAGAACGACGTCCAATCATGCAGGCCCAGGTAGCTGGCCGTACGGACCACTGCTTTTACTGGGTGTAAAGACAGATGTGTCTTTATACCCAGTAAAAGCAGTTATCCAAACATTTAAAATTCATTATCCAAACATTTAAAATTTCATTATCCAAACATTTAATTTTTTTTTAATTTAAATATTCAATGAGATAGAAATTGTAAAAATGTCATGACTAGTAGACTGTGGTTTGCCCCTCCCATCCTTTGATCTTGAGAGTTGCTTCTGCTGATGGCATATTATTATGATTTTCTACTTCTTGGAAGGGAACTAGGCAGGGGTTCCCAAGTGGCACAGAGGTAACACTTCCTAGACAAGAGGCATGTGTGTGGCAAAGCTGTCTCAGAGGCTGCATTCCTCCCCTAGGATCTTCAGATGCCCACCCAGCCTCAGTGCGTAGTTCATTATCTCAGTTGTGCCTCCATGAGTCTGCTGGGATTGAGAATTGCCTGTGAGTCAAGCAACATACTTACTTACCACTCTCACTCCACAGCTCTGTCTTTTGTGCTGCCAGGTCATTTGCCAACTGAGTCACCTTATCTAGCTTTGCATTTGCTTCATTCAAGCGCTCTTCATATAGAGTACAGAGTTTCTCAGCATTTGCCTGTGAGTTGAGAAAGAAGGGCTAGTCAGGGCTCACAGAGGATACTCTGAATCAGCTGCACAAAGGAGGAGGGGAAGAGTGGCTCTGGGGATCCGCACACTCTCTTCTGTAGTAAAGAGCTCAGCCAGCATTGGGAGATCACGTCTTCTGATTTTGGCAAGTACAACCAACTCTAGGGTCTGGACCCCAAGAAGCCTAAACTTTGCAGAGCACAGGTGTCACGGGAGACACCAAACTTCCTGGGTATTAGGATCCTTTCTAGAATTATTTACTTTTCTGGAGAAGGAAACATCAAACACGAATGAGGTACATGATCCTTTTCTGACAGTATATATTTAACTGTCTTTTCCACTAGAATATAACTTTCATGAGGGTAGAGATCCAGTTTAAAGATATACACCCTGTTGTCTAGAATAGTGCCTGGCACATATGAGAGCAATATGCAAGGGCGGAGGGGCAGAGGAAGGGGAAGGAAGAGAGGTAAGAGAGGGAAGGAGGAGGAAGAAAATCTAGAAGGCTGCCCAAGCAGGAGAGAAGAAAGTGGAGGATCTGAGCCACAACAGCCTAATAACCAAATGTGAGCTGCCAAGCAACTGTACCCTCCTGATCACTATGGCTACAATCTCAAGATGACCCTAACAGGGTTAACACTTCAATCCCCAAACCCAACTTCTCAGAATTGGCTTTTCGTGCCTGGAGAAAAAGATAGGACACTGGCCTTTGCACTTTCACCCGATTTAAGTAACCAATCGAATCGCCAGACTCTTGCCACACTCTGAGAACTCAGGCTAGCGGTTTTGAGACCCAAGATCCTCAAACAGGACTAAGAGCTGCCAAATGCAAGATGAGGTATCCCCTTTACATACAAATTAACTGTAGTTTGCATTCTTATTATTTATATAGTCAGAAACAGTAAAATTACATTGGTGGTGGACTTCCATGGTTCTACAGATTTTACATAGCTGTTTTAATGAAACTCATGTATAAATTATCTTTTTATAATATTTTTTTTGAGACAGAGGCTCACTCTATCACCCAGGCTGGTGTGCAATGGCACAATCTCGGCTCACTGTAACCTCCACCTCCTGGGTTCAAGCGATTCTCCTGCCTCAGCCCCCTGAGTAGGTGGGATTACAGGTGCATGCCACCATGCCTGGCTAATTTTTGTATTTTTAGTATAGATGGGGTTTCACTATTTTGGCCAGGCTGGTCTGGAACTCCTGATCTTGTGATCCGCCCACCTCAGCTTCCCAAAGTGCTAGGATTATAGGCGATCTTCAAATGCCTTCCATCTGCCCCATCCTTGGCGATGATGATGACACTATTAATGACAATAGCAGGAGCAATTAACATTTATTGGTTGCTTGTTACATACCCAGCTCTCTTCTGAGCTCTATGTTTTAAATCTCAATTAATACAGCAGCCCATGAGGCCTTTGTCTGTACAAAGAAAGTATGCTATGGAAATGGAAGAACTGGGAGACAAAGAAGAGATTATACCAATGAAATTTTGAGAAAACAGTGAGGTCTGGTGAGATGGTGAAAGCTGATGGTGAGCCTAATAGTTTCAATGTTAAACTAATTGTTATGATAGAGCAATGGCCAAAGGATCAGGAATGTTTCAAAGGTGATGCCTGGTTTAGTCCTCAGGAAAACTTTTGTACCAGCCAAAACCTTGGTCATCTCTAGCTGGAGCCTATGCTCTGTTGAAGATTGTTTCCTTCATGCTATGTTGCAGGACTTTTCCTCAGTTCAGCTAAAGATGGGGTTCTTTGTCCCCGGCCACAAAAATTCAGACTCATAGACAATTTGAATGATGAGTAAGACAGGGTTTTTGGGGGTGAAAAGGAAGAAAAGGGGGAAGCAGGGACTTTCCCAAGGCCAGAGTCCCTGCTTGAGCGCTTGCCACTCACAGCTTGAATCCCAGGTTCCACACAGGAAGAGGAGGGGCCAGGCTCCAACCCACAGCAAATGGCGTGAACTTTCCGAGGCTCCACTCCAGCGGGCAGGCTAGTTAGAGTTTCTCCAGGGACCCCCCCCCCACCTGGCTGTCTCAATTACTAATGGCTATTCTCTGAGACTATTGAATGATGTCTTCTTCTATCTCCAATGCGGTGTTATGTAGTTCCATTTCACAGATGTCCTACAGCACACCCAGGCTTGGTGTAAACAGACTTAACAGAGATTCAATGGCCAGTTTCTCGAACGATGCCATCAGCCTCACATAGGTTAGAGCATTAATGTTAAATGCCAGGCATGCTCAATTGTCCCCACTCTCCACTCCTAACTAGAAGAAAGCTACAGTAGTGATCAATGTGACAGTTTTTAGGTTGTCTGCATAGTTTCTAATTATATGTTGAATTTGTTTGCTCTCACTTCTGAAAATGACTTTGACAGTCAAAGTTGGCATGCTCATTTTTTTCCTCACAATATCTCTCAAAAGTTCATATTGCCTCTTTTTATAAATGAGAAAACTGAGCACCAGTAGAGGCTAAATAACTAGCCCAAATTTATACAGCTATTAAATGTCAGAATTGGAATTCGAACTGAAACTGTCTGTGCAGATGCACACACACACAGAAAATGTCAAATATTAGATTTCTAAGCATCTGTTGTATGAAGTGGTGATAAAGGAAATATTAAGAATTAATTGAATTGATGTCCTAGGTGGCCCAATTTGTCATGAATCCTGGGTTCCAGAGGAAAATGGATAAAAATAGGATGATTATGAAAACCATTTTTATCTTATGATGTCTCCAATAGTAAATGACCTGTTAACTGAGCCAGGAGGAACATATCCAGGTGTGAGAAATGGCATCTGTTTATGGCCCTGTATATGCTGTGCTATGCACCTGTTTGCTTAGGGTGAAAACGCACAGATCTCTGTAAGACAACTTAGTCAGTGGTGTGTGGAAATGGTAAGAAAAGGAGCCAAAGACTTCCCAGTTTTTCAAAAGAGGTCTCCATGTGGTGAAGGCCAGCTGGGCTGTGTGTATCTGTAGAGTGGGCAGCCCACTTGGACAGATAGAAAAGGCACTTGCCCTTAGGCATAGCTTCACATGGTAGGTATCCACATAGGCACTGCTAACCAATGGTATAATGTTTCCATATATAAAGTATTTTCATAAACAGGATCTGCAAAAAGACAATTAGATTGTTTATTTAAAAGTGGCCTATACGGGGATACAGCATGCAAAAGAGTTGTACCCTCAAAAGAATTTTTAATTTAAGCATTAAGGATAAGCGGTATGTTTTGATACCAGGGATGAGAAGGTTAATAGAATAAGGCACATTTATCTTATAGCTGATTCTTAAAATGATGCATAAAAATGCTGCCTCCCAGAAATGCAGGGACCAATGGGAATTCAAAATAATCAAGATAATTGTGAGATTTCCTATAAGTTCTAAATGGCCCTGAGCCTCTCTGTCAGCATAATATGCTTTTGAAAATGCTTCAGTCTCCACTGTACCACGGAGCATTGACATTCTCGCTATTATAATTCAGAAAATGATAAAGTAAACAATTCAAGGAACAGTTTAGCCTAATGTATATGCCTATGAGTGTTAACAGAAACAATTTATCATGCCAACAAATATTTAAAGCAGCAATAGGACATGCTCACCAACAGACATACACAGGATTTGGAATTGAAATTCATCTCTTCCATAGAAATGTGTGACCTTGGACAAGTCACTAAATCTATGAGCTCCAAGAGGCACATGTAAAAGTCGATGCTAGTAATTGAGTGCACAGACTCTACAAAGCACTGTAGTAAACATGGAAGTGAGACCTACTTTCTGCTTTCAGTGTCAGCAAAGTTAAAAGACTAGATAATGCATGAGTATAAAGAGGGACCCCAAAAGTGCTAATAGGAACTCAAAAACAGGTAAGTCTGTAATGCAGGAGGTTGAACTTGAGCATTCCAAAGAGAATAATTAGTTTGGAAAAGGCAGATCAGTGTAAAGATAAATATTTGGTGAAAGGCAAGCTGAAATGGAAGGTCCATGAAACAAAGCAATGGGATCTATAACTGGCAAGACAGGTTGACTCTGATCACAGGTTACAGTGTACCTTGAAAGCAGAAGTTTGGAGTCCATTTTTAAGCAGGGACATAATTCAATAAATCCATGCTTTATAAATATTCTGAATACTTTATAAATATTAAATTGGGCATATAAATATAGGATGGTTTGAAAAAAGAAAGACTAGAAGCAAAAATGATAATTTAGGAAACCACTGCAGTAATATACTTAAAAGGTAGAGAGACCTATATGGGAATGGGAATGGAAAACTATGAGGTGATAAAGACTGACCTGCTGCAATAATTGACTGAAAAGCAAATAGGGAGGCAAGAAGTGGTTGAGGCTTAGAACCTGAGTTATAAAAAGAAACCAGGTGCCAGTGACAGAGATGTTCAGAGGAAGTTCCAGCTTCAGGAGAAATAAAGACAGATGGCAGGGATTAAAAGAGTAAGGAGGTAGTGAGATACACACCTACTGCTAGAAAAAGCCTATATTCCCATGCATGGAACATTAAGAATCCTTCTGATGAGGGCTCACAAGAAGAGGAGAGCATAGAGAGAGAACTAATCTTCTTAGAGATTAGTTGGATGGCTGTGATTACCATGCTGATAGTAATATGGACAGTAAAGGCAATTCTACTGAGGTCTTAAATGGAAATGGGGAATATCCTACTGGAAACTGGAAGACAGAGCATCCTTATTACAAAGTTTCAAAGAACTTGACTGAACTACGCCCTAGTCCCTTGTGGAAGGCAGAATTTAAGAGTGATAAACTAGGATATTTGGTGGAAGAAATCCTTAAAGAAAGTATTCAGGGCTCCATGGCTTCTCTTGATTGTTTAAAACAAAATATGAAGAGAGAGAAATAAAGACGAAATGTATAATCAAAGAGAAGCAGAATTTAAAGATTTAGAAAATTCTCAGCCTGGTCAGATTGTGAAGAATAAAAAAGCATTTTCAGAAAAAAACAAAACACTAAGGATGTAGACAACCAAACATTTGATAAGGAAATTAGTGGGGGTAGAAAGAAGATAGGTGCTATTCATCAGGACGATGGAAGAATGATCCTGGAGGCATTTCTGAGACCTTTGTGGCTGTCCCACCCACACAGGCCCAGAAGGCCAGGGCCTTGATGGAAACATGATTTTAAGAGAGGATTCCTGTGAGACTTCAGAGCTTGCTGCCCCAGGCTGCCTCAAGTCTTTGCTTCCCACATGCTAGTGCAGTGCTCCTCTGCCACTCAGGCAGGCCCAGGTTCAGCTCAGGTCACCACTCTGGAAGGCACATGCTGTAAACCATAGCAGCATCCATACAGTGCTAACTCTGCAGGAGATATGGAAGCATAGCTCCTCCACCTAGATTTCAAAGGATATTTTGGAAAGGCTTGGGGTTCAGGCAGAGAATTGCCATGGAAGCAGGGCCACCACAGAGAGCTCCCACTATGGCAGTGATGGAACTGTGAGGGCAGAGCTGCCCCAAACACCCCAGACTTATAGAGCCACCAGCATGCAACACTAACCTAGGAGGAGTCACAAGCACCCAACTTCAATTCCTGAGAGCTCCTGTCAGGGGGGCAGTGCTATGTGGGGCCCTGGGGACCCAAACTCCACCTCAGTATGTCCAGAAGGTCAGACATGGAGTCAAAAAAGATTGTTCCCAACTTTCAAGATTTAATGTTGTTTGCTTTGTTTTATTTTGGGCTTTTCCCTTTGTTACCTCTTTTTTCTTTCCGATTTCTCTTTTTTAGGAATGGGAATGTCTATGCTATGCCTGTTCCACTATTTTATTGTGGAAACACATAACTTGTTTGATTTCACAAGCTCACAGCTGGAGGAGGAATTTGCCTCAAGATGAATCACGCCTTGAGTTTCACTCCTATATGATTTAGATGAGACTTTAGACTTTTGAGTTGACGCTGAAATGACTTAAGTCTTTAGAACCTGCTGAGGTAGAATGAATGTATTTTGCTTATGTGAAGGACATAAATTTGGGGGGCCAGAGGTAGAATGCTATGGACTGAATATGTCCCCTAAAATTCATATGATGAAACAATCGCCAGTGCGATAGTGTTAGGTGGGGCCTTTAGGAGGTGATGAAGTTATGAGGATGGGAGCCTTCATCAATGGGACTGGTACAAGGGAGCATCTGTCCCTTTCCCCTTTTTGCTCTTCTGCAATGTGAGGATGTAGCAAGAGGCACCATCTTAGAAGCAGAGAGACCTCACCAGACAATAAACCTGCTGCTACCTTGATCCTGGACTTTCCAGCCTCCAGAACTGTGAAAAATAAATTTCTATTATTTATAAATTACCCAGTCTGTGGTATTTTGTTATAGCAGCATGAATGGACTAAGACACACACACACACACAGAGAGAGAGAGAGAGAGAGAGAGAGACTGTTTCTTTCTACTCAGTATGGTATTTAAAAGGAATTAATTATTAAATATTTCAGAAACCACTCCATATCATTGGAGATATTCTACATTTTTCTGGCCATAGTCCAAGGAGATCAAGCTTTATTGTCAGGCCATGTCTTTTCCAGACTTTATAAAATCTGTTCACAAGGAGAGAAGGTTGCAGCAACTAGTCATTTGCTCTGCCTAATCTAAGGTAAAGCTCCTGTCAACTACCAGAAGACAGGGTCACTGATAGCGATGATCTCATAGTAACATTTGACATGACAGCTTGCAGCATATAGGCTAATGGGCTCAGTAAAGAAAGAACATGTGATGAACCTTTCTTATAGTACTGGCTGATTGAAAAGATGCCAGAGGACATGAGGGAGAAAAAGTCCCCTCCTCTCAGCAAAGCTGTTTGTGTACACCATTCATTCAGATAGGCTCCAGGAGTATCCAGGCCATCACTGAGGAGCACTCATAACAAAAGCCATTTTTCAAGAGAGACATAGATAATGGCCTCAGGTTTCCAGCTCACTTACTTGTGCCATCACTAAAAAAGTCCATAAGGAACACGGATTGGAATTCTGGTAAAACCAGAAGCCACTGTCAGGTCACATTCAGGTGATAGCTGTGTGACCTTAACAATGACCACTAAGGTCAGGCCTGATCTATTCCATCTGAAGAACTATATTATTCATTAGAAAATACACTGAGCCACTAAGCTGGCTTATTTTTCTTTTCCCTCCCCTCCCATTTCTTCCTCTCCCTACTTCCATGTTCAAAAGCCCATAAGGATGGATGGGAGTATTTACCTTAGCCCTTGTCATCTGCTCAATACGGGTCAGGAGGTCATCTACTTCTAGCTGCAAGTCACTCTTGTCTTTTTCCAGTTTCTGCTTGACCTGCTGTAGATTTTCTACCTGGCCCTCGAGCTCAGCCAGGCTGTCTGCATGTCTCTTCTTCAAAGATGCAGAAGTTGCCTCAAAGTGCAGCGTGGCCTCCTCCATGTCTCGACGCAGCTTCTGGAATTTGGTTTCCTGTTTCTTAGTTATTTCCAGCTGAGCCAAACTGGCTCCTCCTACCTCCTCCAGCCTCTCATTCAAGTCAGCCAGGTCTTGGGTGAGGTCAGCTCTCTCCTTTTCCATCTTGGCTCGAGTGGTCCTTTCAGCTTCTAGTTTCTCTTTCAAATCCTTTATTTGAGTCTGTAGCAAGAAATAATTTTGATTTTTACTAAGCACTTGTAGCAAGAGCTTTATTCTATTTTTTTTTTTTTTTTATCACAAAGCTAACATGAACCTTTTGGTTCCCAATTTATAACTAAAGAAAACAGAATACACAGAAGTTAAGTGATTTGCCCCAATTCAATACCAAGACCAGAAATCAAATTTGCAGTTCTGCCAAATTGCTCAGCCCCTGATGATGGGCAAGCTCATTAAATTATATACATGGAGGGGAAAGCTTAGTAAAGAGCACTTCCCAAAGAAACAGGAAAATATCTTTCATGTGACAAAAAAGTGTTTAAGAGCATTCATAAAAATTGGAATGGTAAATTTTATATACAAAAATCTTCCTCATCTGAAATTCGTTTATCTGATCTCAATTATCTAGGACTTGGGCAAAAATCTGATCAATACAATGAACATCTTCAAGTTCAAGCAATTTACTTGTAAGAAACAGCCTCAATTTGGCTGAGGCAGGAGAATGGCGGAAACCCGGGAGGCGGAGCTTGCAGTGAGCTGAGATCCGGCCACTGTACTCCAGCCTGGGCGACAGAGCGAGACTCCGTCTCAAAAAAAAAAAGGAACAGCCTCAATTTAATTTTTACACACAATTCTAAAAAACTTGGTTACTTGGTTTTCTAGTCTACAGGAGATTTCAAGGAAGAGATTTGAAATAACAAAGGAGAGTTGGTGAAGGAATGTGGACTACTAAAGTGAGTAGAGACACGGTATCATCAGAAGCAGGATTATTGGAAAAAGAAGTGATAACAACTCTCAGAGTCCCAAGCCCTTTTAGTACAGGTCAAATAGGTCTACAAATCCTGATAACATCACTGTATTACAGTACAACGAAGCCATTGATGTTACTATCATCACCTTAAGTAATTAGGCATAGATTAGGATGGGGAGAAAACAAGATAGAAACTGTTTTAGAATATGTTTTCCTTTCCATTAAATAAGACTACTGTGGCTTAGAAAAAACTAATTTCTAGATTGTATCAAATAAGTAGCCTACCAGTTCTATAGATGAGGTATGACAGAAAAGGTGCTTTAAAAAAAGTATGATTTCCACATTCAAGTAACCATGATCCTCTTCCAACTGGTTATCATGGGATCCAAGAAAATATTTATCCCAAATAATACCACCATTGAACCAAACATTTCTGAAATGTTTTGTCAGAAATAATATTTAGAGAACTTTTTGAGTCATCAAGGTAAGGAAATTTGTCTTCTGGATATATTGAAAAGTTTGTGGGTTTTTTAAATGTTTTTTTTTTTATTTTGGATAAAGTCAAGAGTCATTTGAAGACAAGCCTGATGAATATGATAACCACTTGGAGATTAATACCATGTCTGAAACTAAAATATGTTTACAAAACACTGAGATTGGTTTTCTTATTTGGTTCAACATATCTCAGAAGATAAATATCAGAAAGAGGTTCCAAAATTATTTTGAGTCATGGTTATATTACTAAGATATTTATTTAGCTCCAAAGGGAAATTATCCATCTAAATGTGTGTGTGTGCATCTGTGTGAAAAATTACTTTATAACATGGTCATATGCTATAAAACTCACATGGTCTAAAACTTATAAATAGCTATCCATTATCAAATAATGTTTTGAGGCCACAAGTACCTATATAACTTACTGATTTTCAATCGCCTTCTAATCACAAAGAATAATCATCATAAAAATTAAATTGCTAATTTGAATGCATACCATGGGTCAGGCACTGTGCTTACTACTTAAATATATTGTTGCATTTAATAATATGAGCTCAATGGTTGCCAGAAGGATTCATGAGTGAAAAAAAACAAGTTTTGGATTTTAGCACAATGCCTGGTTCACAGCAAGGATTCAACAAATTAGCTATTCATTTATATTATTCTTACAAGGAAATTTAAGCTTAAATCCATCTGTGGAATGCCACAATTTCCCTTCTTAACCACTGTTCCTTTCTGCCTCTGCCTGTGATTGGCTAAGGATATGAATACCTTGGCAGAGAATTTGTCATTGACCCACGAGTCATCACCCATGGATCTAAATATAAGTACACAGGCATATTTGATAATTGATTACCTGAAGCTCTTTAACCATCTTCTGAAGCTGAGCTACCAGGCCTTTCTCATTCTCCACTTTTGAATTCATCTGACTGTTTTCTAATTCTTTTCTGTTTAGAAGAAGATATCAAATACAATTGTTCAGAATAATAACATTTTGTTTAAAGTAGTTAGAATTGTAATATTCCTAACACAAAGAAAAGATAGACATTTGAGGTGATAGATATCCCAATTACCCTGATTTACTCATTGTACATTGTATACAGGTATCAAAATAGCACATGCACTCCAAAAACATGTACAATTATTATAAATCAATAAAAAACACAACCAGGCTTTAACCAAAAGTAAAAATACCATTTTGTTTAAATATTTTTTTAATTATAGATATAATACAATAATTCATTCTCATTTTAAAACTTCAATGATTATGCCTACATCTGAATTTTTCTTGGCTATGATACCTGATATGGTTTGTCTATGTCCACACCTGAATCTCATCTTGAATTTCCACATGTTGTAGGGGGGATCCAGTGGGAGGTAATTGAATCATGGGGGCATGTCTTTCCCATGCTGTTCTTGTGGTAGTGAATAAGTCTCACAAGATCTAATGGTGTTATAAAGAGGAGTTCTCCTGTACAAGTTCTCTCTTTTTGCCTGCACCATCCATTTTAGATGTGCCTTGCCTTCCACCATGATTGTGAGACCTCCCCAGCCATGTGGAACTGTAAGTTTGTTAAACCCTTTTTCTTGTATAAATCACCCAGTCTCGGGTAACTCTCTATCAGCAGTGTGAAAATGGACTAATATAGTAAATTGGTACCAGTAGGTGGGGCATTGATGAAAAGATACCCGAAAATGTGGAAGCGACTTTGGAACTGGGTAACAGGCAGAGGTTGGAACAGTTTGGAGGGCTCAGAAGAAGAAAGAAAAATGGGGGAAAGTTTGGAACTCCCTAGAGATTTGCTGAATAGCTTCAACCAAAATGCTGATAATGAAATGGATAATGAAATCGTAGCTGAGGCAGTCTCAGATGGAGATGAGGAACTTGCTGAGAACCAAAGCAAAAGTGGTTCTTGTTATGTTTTAGCAAAGAAACTGGTGGCATTTTGCCTCTGCCCTAGAAATCTGTGTATCTTTAAATTTGAGAGAGATGATTTAGGGTATCTGACAGAAGGGATTTCTAAGCAGCAAAGCATTCAAGAGGTGACTTGGGTGCTCTTAAATGCATTCAGTTTTGTTTTTTTGGTGTTTTGTTTATTTGTTTTTGAGACTGAGTCTTGCTCTGTCACCCAGGCTGGATTGCAGTGGCACAATCTTGGCTCACTGCAACCTCCACCTCCCAGGTTCAAGCAATTCTCCTGCCTCAGCCTCCCGAGTAGCTGGGACTACAGGCTCATGCCGCCATGCCCAGCTAATTTTTTGTCTTTTAGTAGATGAAGGGTTTCACTGTGTTGCCCAGACCGGTCTCTAACTCCTGAGCTCAGGCAATCTGCCCGCCTCGGCCTCCCAGAGTGCTAGGATTATAGGCGTGAGCCACCGCACCCTGCCTGCATTCAGTTTTATAAGGAAAACAGAACATAAAAGTTTGGAAAATGTGCAGCCTGACAATGTGATAGAAAAAAAAAATCCCATTTTCCGAGAAAAAATTCAAGCCAGCTGCAGAAATTTGCATAAGTAACAAGGAACCAAATGTTAATCCCCAAGACAACTGGGAAAATGTCTCCAGGCCATGTCAGTGGTCTTCGCTACAGACCCTCCCATCACAGGCCTAGAGGCCTAGGAGGAAAAATTGGTTTCGTGGGCTGGGCCCAGGATCCCCGTGCTGTGTGCAGCCTAGGGACTTGGTGCCCTGCGTCCCAGCTGCTCCAGTCATGGCTGAAAGGGGCCAACATAGAGCTTGGGTCATGGCTTCAGAGGGTGCAAGCCCCAAGCCTTGGCAACTTCCACCTGGTGTGGAGCCTACAAGCACACAGAAGTTATGAATTGGGGTTTGGGAACTTCCACCTAAATTTCAGAAATATGGAAATGCCTGGATGCCCAAGCAGAAGTTTGCTGCAGGAGTAGGGCCCTTATGGAGAACCTTTGCTAGAGCAGTGTGGAAGGGAAATGTGGGGTCAGGGTCCCCACACAGAGTCCCTTCTGGGGCACTGCCTAGTGGAGCTGTAAGAAGAGGGCCACTGTCCTCCAGACACCAGAATGTTAGATCTACTATCAGCTTGTACCATGCACCTGGAAAAGCCACAGACACTCAACACCAGCCAGTGAAGACAGCTGGGAAGGAGGCTTTACCCTGCAAAGCCACAGGGGAGGAGCTGACCAAGACGGTGGGAACCTACCTCTTGCATCAGTGTGCCCTGGATGTGAGACATGGAGATCATTTTAGAGCTTTAGGATTTGACTGCTCTGCTGGATTTCAGACTTGGATGGGGCCTGTAGCCCCTTTGTTTTGGCCAATTTCTCCCATTTGGAATGGCTGTATTTACCCAATGCCTATACCCCCATTGTGTCTAGGAAATAACTAACTTGCTTTTGATTTTACAGGCTCATAAGCAGAAGGGACTTGCCTTCTTGCAGATAAGACCTTGGACTGTGGACTTTTGAGTTAAAGCTGAAATGAGTGAAGACTTTAGGGGACTGTGGGGAAGGCATGATTGGTTTTAAAATGTGAGGACATGAGATTTGGGAGGGACCAGGGGCAGAATTATATGGTTTGGCTGTGTCCCCACCCAAATCTCATCTTGAATTTCCATGTGTTGTGGGAGGGACCCTGTGGGAGGTAATTGAATCATGGGGCAAGTCTTTCCCATGCTGTTCTCATGATAGTGAATAAGTCTCACGAGATCTGATGGTTTTATAAAGAGGAGTCCCCCTACACAAGTTCTGTTTTTGCCTGCTGTCATCCATATAAGATGTGACTTGCTACTCCTTGTCTTCTGCCTTGATTGTGAGGCCTCCTGAGACATGTGGAACTGTAAGTACATTAAACCCTTTTTCCTGTGTAAATTACCTAGTTGTAGGTATGTCTTTATCAGCAATGTGAAAATAAACTAAAGTCATACCCAATCCCTGCTTTCCCACTAGAGGAAACTACCATTATCCATTTAGTGTAAATCCTTCCAGAAATTTAAGTACTGACATATGTTTGTGCTTACATGTGTACATGTAGCTATTTCATTTTCCTTACTGTGACAGAATATCACATACATTTGCATGTACAGATTAACAACTTGATTGGTATTAATATATTATTCATTAAGATATTGATAAGAATAGCATTTATAATATATTAAATATGTATTTAATATTAAATATTGTTATATTTAATTTTTTAAATATATTATTGAATTGAGAATGTTATTTTTTTTTTTTTTTGAGTTTCACTCTTGTTGCCCAGGCTGGAGTGCAATGGTACAATCTCGGCTCAATGCAACCTCTGCCTCTTAGGTTCAAGCAATTCTCCTGCCTCAGCCTTCTGAGCAGCTGAGATTACAGGCACGTGCCACCACGTCTGACTAATTTTGTATTTTTAGTAGAGACAGGGTTTCTCCATGTTGACCAGGCTGGTCTTGAACTCCTGACCTCAGGTGATCTGCCCGCCTCCGCCTCCCAATGTGCTGAGATTACAAGCATGAGTCACCACACCCAGCCTGAGAATTTATTCTTATCAATATATTAAGCTTAAAAATCTTAAGCTATTATATTTTAAAATAATTATATTATTATTAATTCAATAATATATTTTTCTACACAAGCCTACACAGAGTACTCCATTTAAAAATTAACTATGGCATAGTATTTCACAATTTAGACATTCCTTAGTTTGTGAATTTCACAATAAGCACTTAGGTTTTCCTTAATATTTTGCTTTTACAAATCACACCATTCATAACCATGCCCCTTGTATACATGAGAGTGTTTCTCTAGAGTGGATACTGAGCAGGAAATTGCTGGGCAATGAATAGGTAAGTGTTGAAAAATAAGATAGCCCTGTCCCTTGCTCTCCACTAACAGTGTGAGATCATTGCTTCTCTACATTTATTCTTAATATCAGACTTCTGAAATTTTCTTAGAAAATAGATTACTATTTCATTGTTTTATTTGCAATGCCCTCACTTACTAGTAATGACTGCATCTTGTCAACTATTAGTATCTTTAAATGGTCAATAAACCAAATGGACTGCCTGTTTGTGTTATTTGCCCATTTTTCTATTAGGTGTGTTCATCTAATTATTGAGTTATAGATTTTCCTTGGATTCTTGACATTTTTTATATTTGTTACAAATTTTTCTCTCACTTTATAACCTGTCTCCATTTTATTTGTATTGGCATTTGCCACATGTTTAAAATTTTGATGTCAAATATATCAATGTCTCCCTTTTGTCTTTGGCTTTTTGTGACTTGCTCAAGAAGACTTAGCCTGTCAATTTCCTAAGACTTATTGACTATATTTTATTCTAATTTTTTTTAAGTTGTGGTAAGAACACTTAACCTGAGCTCTACTCTTTAATTTTTAAGTACAAAATGTAGTATTGTTAACTACAGGCAAAACGTTGTAAAGCAGATCTCTAGAACTTAATCATCTTATATAACCAACTTTATACTCATTGAACAGCAGCTCTCCATTATTTCTCCCTCCTCCCAGCCCTTAGCAAGCACTTTTCTATGAATTCGTTTCTATGAATTTGATTATTTTAGATACCTCTATTGGTGGAATCATGCAGTCTTTTTCCTTTTTGTGACTGGCTTATTTCCCTTAGTATAATGTCCTCCAAATTCCAATATCCGTATACATATATATGTGTATATATATGTATACAGATGTATGTATGAATATGTGTATGTGTGTGTTTGGGGGTTTTTTCATTTTTAAAATTTTATTTTTTATTTCAATAGGTTTTTGTGTATATGTATGTATGTGTGTATATATATACATATACACACACACACACACACACCCCACATTTTCTTTATCCATTTATACATCAGTGAATATTTAGGTTGTTTCTACATATTGGCTATTGTGAATAATGTGGCATCTTCTAATGGTTTTATGGCTTTGTTTTGACATTGAGTTCATTAGTGCAACTGAAGTTTGTGTGTATAAATTGTATGAGGTAGCAATTTCTCTCACCTCAAGAAATTAATAGCCAATAATTCCAATACCATTTACTACATCTCTTGTCATTATTAATTTGAAATGCCACCTTTATCACTTATTGTTTCAAATATACATAGGTCTATTTAGGGGAAAAGTTTTTTAATAAAGTTACAACTTTTTAAAAATATGGATTTCTAAAATGCTAAAACTCTCGACCTGTAGCCTACATGACATAGAGTATCATTTACACTTTGCTGGTTATCATTTGTACCGAAACACAATCTTCACAACTGAATGCTAAGGGAACTCTATCGTCATTTTAATTATTCTATTCCATTCATAAGGGTCACTTGTTTCATCATTCTAAACCCTATTAAGCCCAGTAACTTATTAGCAGAATATGAGTCAAGCTTCACCAAGAGCATGTATAATAGCATATATGTATATACCAACAAGAAAGCCAGACGCTCACAGCTGGTCAATGGACTCTCTTCCCTCTTTCACTGTGGGCCTCAACCACTGATATACTATCATCCTTAATGTGGCCTTTTTGGAGACAGAGTCTCGCTCTGTCGCCAGGCTGGAGTGCAGTGCCACGATCTCGGCTCACTGCAACCTCCGCCTCCTGGGTTCAAGTGATTCTCCTGCCTCAGCCTCCCAAGTAGCTGGGACTACAGGTGCAGGCCACCACGCCCAGCTAATTTTTGTATTTTTAGTAGAGATGGGGTTTCACCATGTTGCCCAGGATGGTCTCAATCTCTTGACCTCATGATCCACCCACCTCGGCAACCTGACCTATCTTACTCTTCATCCTCACTGTTTTCCTCTCTTATTTGGTATAATCTAAATAAATTTAACCCTAATGATTAAAAGAAAAAAAAAGTCTAGTTAAACAGAGGAAGACGACAAAAGGGAGAAGGTGAGAAAACCCATGTCACTGACTAATAGAACTAAACTGAGAAAGCCGTCTTGCTCCGAGTTCCTTGGGGTGTAAGGAATCCAAATGAGTTGAAAGTTCCCTAATTTTGATCATTTTAATGGCTTGTTCTAGATTTTAAGGTTTAATATTTATATAGTAAATTATTTCACCAAAATTCCTATGTAAATATTAAGTTATGTCTGACAAACATATATTATTTAAGTAATCAGAGAGTATCCTTCACAAGAGGATTTTTTTTTTTTTTTTACATTTTATGCCATTGGTCTCATGAGTAAAAAAGAGAGTCATTGTTATTTTTTTGACTTACAGCTGCAAGTTCCCAATAGTTTACATCTCATATACCTTACACCATTCTTTCTCATTTGCTAGTCAGATACTTTCTTCTTTACGTCCTTCCAGATTATGCATTTAGTCTCTTTACAACTATAAAATAAAGTCCAGAAAAGAAAAAAAAAATCATTTCCTAGGTTTGTTATCCTTGCCTTGGGTCTTGAGCTATCTGGCCCTGGAGTCCTAAGGATAAATGAAACAAGAAAGCTGTTCCTTCTAATATAAGGTCTCCAAGAATCTCATGTCAACAGAAAGGTGGCTTACTTCCTCAGCTCTTCTGCCAGGTGTCGCTGCCTGCTTTCCAGGTTCTCCATACTTTCCTGATTCAGCTTTAAATCGCCCTCCAGTTTGTGCAGTTCCCTTTCACAGTTAATTCTCGCTTTTCTCTCCTGCTCAAGGGCACCCTCAAGCTGACAAAAGGAGACACTATTTAGTCAAATAAATAGGTAGAGTTTATACTTCACTAGATGTGTTCAGTAACCACTTACCTTCTGGAAAAAGAAAGACACAAGCACAAATTCTATAAATGATGCCCAGTAACAGAGATATTTCCAAATACATATTGCATATGTCAATAGGTTAACAAAAGAATCCAGAAATCACAGGGATGGAAGAAAACTTTAGAAATTATAGAATATGAGTTCTGTCTTAGGGAAGGAACCAACAAGAAATGGCCAGTGAGCCCTTGATTGATCTCTTTCCAATGATAGGAAGCTCACTTCTTCACATGGCAGCTCATTTCACGGGTGGATAAGTCCATTTACTTGGGAGTGCTTCTTCATAAGAAGCCAAAATATTCCCTGTAAATTCTATCCACAAGCACAAGCTCTGCTCCTTGGAGCAACACCAAGCAAATCAGTTTCTGCATGATCATCCTTAATAATCTGGAATAACCCTAGGCATCACTGGCCCATTCAAACACATTCTCACATGGCATGATTTTTAAGCCCCGTCACCACCTTGGTACCCTCTTCTAGTTCATAACATCATGTCATATTCTGGTTCCTCACTAAATGTTCTCCATCAGAACATTCCAGTTTTGTATGCATTAGTATTGCCAGGAATTATATAAAGGTTAATTTTCCAGGAAGCTAGATAACAGTCACAATATGGCTTATTTATTTATTGATACGTTTACTTTAAAACAATGGAAGACATGCTCTGTAACCAGCCAAAGAGATGAAATTCAAATTGGGAGGGAGGGAGAAATTCTGGAAAGGATATATGTAAAATCAGAAAGTAGATGAACACTGAGTTCTGGGGACTGAAAGTCTGTGTCCCCGCCAAATTCATACGCTGAAATCCTAATCCCCAGTGCAATGGTGTTGGGAGGTGGGCCCTTTAGGAAGTGATGAGGGCATGAAGGTGGAGCCTCCATGAATGGAATTAGTCCTTATAAAAGAGAACCTGGAGAGCTTCCTTGTTCCTTCTGCCATGTGAGGACACAAGGAGAAGTCACCCTCCATAAACCAGGAAATGTGTCCTCACTAGACACCAAGTCTGCTGGTACTTTGATTGCAGACTTCCCAGTCTCCGGAACTGTAGGAAATAAACTGCTATTTATTTGCCCCCCAGTTTATGGTATTTTATTATAGCAGCCTGAATGGACTAAGACACCAGGAGAGAATAAATGTGTGGGTGTGTGGGTGTGGGCAGGTGTGTGTGATGTGCATATATACGCACATATATAAACACCCAAAAATCCTTATGCTGAGGCTTTGTGAGATATGCAATTAGTGGAAATAGGAAGAAATGTAACACAACGAATAAGTAATAGAAGAAACCTATATAGAGGCAGGAAGAAAGAGCAGCAGACAAGGGAAAAAAAAAAAAAAAAAGACCTAACCACCCTTGTCAACAATTTTATAAAGGCTACACTTTATAAAAGTGGGGACTACTGTGAGCATAAATGCATAGCATATACTATGTCAGCTGGGGTGGGAAAAAGGAAGAATTATGAACCCACACATTGAAACTGGTATGAAACAGTTTTATTTCACAGAGCATTTAGAGGCAAAACAGGGGCATCATCTCTAGAATCTTAAAAGTAATTTCCAATAGTGTAGGTAGAACACAGCTTGTGTCTCACATATCTTTCAACCATAAATAAATCTCAGCACACCAGTGGAAACACACATGGCCTTTAAAATGAATCCTTCAACACCAGTGTCAAACAAAGTACCAGCATATCTGTGGGACAAAATACCAGGTTCCGTGGGAGATATGAGGAAAGCCAGTCACCTAGAGTGATAACCCTTTACCATTCATCTTACTGTTCTTTTCCTATCGTCCAGGGTTGAATGAAAGTTGCATTTAAAAACTGACAGATTATATGCAGAGACCTCTCTTATACTGTCGTGGTTTTGTGTATAAAAAAAAACCTTTTATTCTCAATAATCAGGAAAACCATGCTACTAGGTTTTCCTGAAACTGTCAAGATAAATTAATGAATTAAAAACTGGAGTTATGTATATATGTAGACAGATAGCTAACTAACCAGATACACCATTACTGACCTCAACAACTTGCTGTTCCAGCTTCAGATTTGCTTTGCTCAGGCTGCTGAGCTTCTCCTCCTCCACGTGCAGGTCATCTAGGGTCTGCTGATGGGCCTCCTGCACAACTTTGGCTGCTCTGTTAAGTTTGCTGATATCCTCATTTAGAAACTCTACTTCCTCAGTCAGGTTCTTGACCTGTGGGAAGAAGATGACAGCTTCATTAAAGCCACTGCTGGAAAGTTGGGCATAACACTGAGGATCATCTCCTTTTGTCGTCCAGAACAACACATGAGGTATCCAATGTCATAAAGAGCTGTATTTAGCCAAGTTCCTGATACACTTTCTAAAGCTAAATTTAGTTTTTCTCCCACAAAAATGATCCGTTATCTGTCATGGTCAGGAAATGGAGTATTCTGTTTAAACATTAATATGAGTAAATAATTAACATTATTTATAATTATTTAACATTATTAATATGAACTAAATTGGATGGCCAATTTAATTCACATTATTATATAACAGTAACAACACTAAAAGCAATTGCGATTTCTTTTGAGGAGTCATGGCATGTACCGATCGCGTTGTGCCTCAGTATCCCAAAAAATGGCAGTTCAAGAAGGGTTCCAGCTGATAAAATATGCAAACATGGAAGTTGACTGTATCAGGCCCATGTGCTTTTTATGAAAGGGAATCAATAAAAGTAAGAGTGCTATTTAATAGCCTGCCAAAATTACAGTGTCACTTTGGAGACTGTATCAGAGGCTTGATGCAGACTCCTCACTGTCCTCAATCTACACACAGATGCGCAAGTTAAAACCCTCAAACAAACTCTCAGCCAAAACAAACAAAACACGAAAGCCCTTAACTAGAATTAAAGTGACATCTTCAAGGTCAAACTCCAAATCAATGACACAGCTGGGGACTCAGGCACATCCCGAATTATCTTTTAGCAAACCATATCATACTCACTCTTCTTCCAAAAAAAAAAAAGGGTTCTTACAGGCCCCATGAAACCATTTTACTCTATTATAGAGTTCAGATGCAATAGGATTGGAACAAATGAAAATGTTTCATTTGGGAAGTTAAATAAGGTTCCATAAGTTCAAACTGGAAATCTGAATTGGGACAGCATAGTTTATCAGACCCTATATTTTGTGCCAGTTCTGACTCTCAATGCTGTAAAGTTGCAGGCCACTGTGCTAATTAACTTAAATAGAGCAAGTCAGATACCAAAACCTGATTTGAGAGTGGAATTCTGGCTGCTAGGCCTTCTAAACTAACATTATGGAAAAAGTACCTTGTGCTCTGTAGTACGTTTCTCCTTCTCTGACTTCACCAACATTGTTTCCAAGTCATCGATTTCTTTCTTCAACTCGGAACATTCATCTTCGAGTTTCCGCCCCCTGGCAGTCAGCTCAGAATTTATCTCCTCTTCTTCCTCCACCCTCTCCGACAGCTCTTTTACTCTGGCCTCCAGCTGGATCTTGGATTTAATCAGCCACTCGCACTGCTCTTCAACATTTGCCAGTGTCTCTTGCTCCTGCCATGATGAGGAGAAAATTGTTGCCAACAGCTGGAAGTAATTTATCAGCTAGGCGAAAATGCTGCTTAACACATAGCAAAGAGATAATTGCCTGCCCTCTGCCCAGCACTTTCACCTACCTTTCCTAAACAGCTGCAATAATATTCCCAGGTCCCTGATCCGATCACTGAGAAGTGAAGTTGCTTGTGTTTGGAGGTGCTTTCAATCTCTCAGGCCAATTCAGTAGATTAGATTACCTCTTCTAAAGCACTTAATAGAATCCTGGTGGCCTAAAGGAGCTAGCATGCCTCCAAAAATCAGTGGTGTGCTGCTTAAACCACAGCTTCTGGAAACATCCATGCGGGCATAGAGTTTGAGGTAGATAACTGCTCAAAAAATCATCTTTTAAGAAAGCAGAGTTCCCTCAGAATATTGCACTGTAACTATTACAAGTGCACGGATGTATGTGTTTAATATACATCTCTTCTAATAAATTGAGCTGAGTTATATGTTTTTTAAATTCATAGGCTAAATTTAGAATTCATAAGTTTATTTGCAAGTCACTAACTATATTTCACTGTTATTTCCAACTAAAATTTTTGCCTCAATGATTCTGATAGTACGAAGTTACACAAAGAGCATATAGTACTCTTTCCTTTATCCTTGCACAGGCACTGCCTCCAGCTCTTATTGGGTAACCCATTGTTCCTGTGTTATGGGTCAAGTAAAAAGTGTGTTATGGGTCAAGTAAAAAGTAAAGGGGGTTTTTACTACAGAGCACCTTTCATAACTTTAAGCCCCTCTAACTTGTCTTCTTTAGAGGCTGAATAAAACCTCTTCTTCATAAGCAAGTTCTTAATTGTTGTTGGTCTTGCTGTAATATAACTTTACACACATTTTCATCTTCCATCTCTAGACCTCATCCATCCTTCACAACATGCCAGTTTGGGCAATGTATTAATGATCCACTTGCCTCACTTAACTTGTGTCTGCTAATCAGATCAAGAGTGGGGGTCTGGGGGGAGGTAAAAATCCAGGCTATTGGCCTCTGAGTAGCTCCTGGCTGGAGAATGGCTGCCTACCCAGCAAACAGGGCTCAAAGAGGCACAGATGGAGAGAGGTATGGAATAATAAATGTACAACTTCCCTGAAAATCCCAAAACAGGGGCTAAATAAAAAAGAAATATCAGGACATTTAGGAATGGTGAATGCAAATCAGAGAAGCTTCCAATTATTATGGGAAATAATGGGGACACTTTATCTTAGTTCACCCCAGATTGACAAGCAGAACAGTTTTTGCTGCATTCCATTCAGCCTGTATACAAGACCTGTTACCACCACTGAACAAAGAGGACAGTCCAATCGACCATCATTGATCTCTTCATTAAACATGACAGCAGGATTTGGGGGCTGACTGAGCAATGGTGTGGCAGTTTAGCAGTAGAAAGATTCCTACCCCAATGGCAGCTTTCTGACGTACTCACAATGTTAACTGGAACGGGGTCACTCAGTTCTAGTGGAATTTTGACTAAGCAAAGAAGGATTTCAAAATATTTCTTTTTTTTTTTTTTTTTGATTATTTTGTGTTTAGCTTTCTCCCTTAAAATAAATAATCATAAAATAGATATTATATATAATAATATATAATGATAGCTCTGTCAACTTCTTAATCACAGTTACAATCTGAACTCATCTCAGCCTTCTTGGGTTTGCTCTGGAGTTCGCTTCCATGTGTTTCCCATGCTCCCCACGATGATCTTTGACATGCACCTCAAGGTTTTGTCTACCATGCCCTACACAAGCTGGGTCCATTTCTATCTCCCGCATCAACCCAGGTAGCACTGGCTACTTTCCGTCAGTAGGAAGAATGATAGAAACTGGGAGGCCTGGTCTCAACCAAAGTTACCTCTTCCCTAAGCCAAAATATTTCACAAATTCTGATTCTTACAGTTCTTACAGTAGATTTGAAATGGGGCCCAGGAATTTGTATTTTTAACAAGCATACCAGGTAAGACTGGTATACACTGAAGTTGTAGAATCACTGCTATGTTAAATATGTATCAGAAATGCGAGTTTGGGTGTAAAGTCTTACATAAAATACAGCCTGTTGGCATGCTGGTAGATAATACAGCTTCAAAATATTGAAGAGTAATAATAATAAAAGAATAACTTGTGTCAGTCTGAAAGTACTAAATTTTCTCTGTTTTTGGTAAAGTTTAAAAATAAGAAAAATTGTTGTTTCTTATTTAAAAAGCAAGAAAAATTATATTTGAACACAGAATTTTTCAACTTAACACTGTGCTAAGTAGAGAAGAAAGTATTATAAAGGTGGTTAAAATTTCATCCTGGCCCTTTGGGCTGTTTTGGGATCACAGTAGTCCAGGTGGCTAGGGAGGAGTAACATGAAAGACAGTGAGTAATAACACATTAGCATCATACTGTAGATAGAGGCTTGAATGCCAAAACCAGGGGTTTGGAGTCTAAAAATGTACGTATTATATGATCTGAGGGTTGCTCACCCGGGAAGCGACATGATGCTTTTTTAAAGACAATGGTTCTTAATCTGGACTGGATATCAGTGTCACCCACAGAGATTATTTGGACCTACACAGAGTCTGCTTAATCAAAATATCTGAGAGTGGAGTCTAGGCATCTTTATTTTTTTTTTTAATGTTTCACAAATGACTTTGATACAAAGTCAAGGTTAAGAACTCTTTTAAAAACTCTACTCATTAGTAATGTTGATTTGGACCCAGGAAGGGGAAGTAGGGAGACCAAAATCAGGATATCTGACTAGAAGCACACTGCAACATTCCTGAAGATCTCAGTCAAGCTTTTCTTGGGACCTACTAAAATCCTGTCTGCTGATTTGCTAATGGGTCGTGGGCTACATACAAACTTTAAATTAAGACCCAGAGCTTCCCGGCCTCCATGATGTGCTATTATACAGTAAAAATCCATCTGATAATTTGTCCCTTTTTAAAAGACATCCTGCCAATGAAATCACTTCACTATGAAACAGGGTATCTCCTTGTTTTCATTGTCTTTGGTTTTATAAAATCCTTTGGTATTTGAAAAGCACATGCATCTATTTTTTTTTTTTTTCCGTGTCAACATTGCCTGATTAACAAGGAAGTCTAATTAAAAACTTGATTTAAAGAACAAATGGTGTGGCTACTCACAGCCTGAAGCTGAAGAATCAGGTCATTTTTTTCCTGAGTGAGGGATACTTGCTTTGCTTTCAGTTCCTCCCTCTGAAACTCTGATTTCTCCAAGGCTTTCTGTAATTGTGCACACTCTTCCTTCAGTCCAGCTATTTCTTCTCCTATTTCTAAAGATTTAACAAGAGGCTTGATCTTGAAGAAGAGCCTCATCCAGGCCCAGTTCTTCACAGCCATGAAAGCTCTTATGTTCCATTGTATCAAAATGAGTGCATCCCTAAATCAAGAGAGAAAAAAGAAAAGCAAGTTAGCCCTGACTATAGGAGAATTAGTTCCCAAATTAAAATCCTCAATAAACACATCTTTTTAGGAGTCATAAAAAATTCTTATTAGTCTTCAAAGCACTTTTACATCTGGACTTTCACTTGATTCTGGCAAAAACTCTCCAAGGGATAACTGGGGTTAGCAGTATTATGGACTAGATATCCTAAAAATGTTCCCATCACAAACATTCTTTGAATGAGAGCTGAATCTAAAGAGAGTAAGACATATAGAAGTCACCAAAAACTTGAACAATAAGTGAATGCATGCGTAGCTTGGCCATTTTTACGGAAGGAGGAAACAAGTCTTAGTATTGTAAGAGTCTGTATTTTCATATTCACATGGATAAAAAGGCAAGGCACAAACCTTCAAAGAATCTTACCCTTAATAAAAAGGAGGACTGAAAAATTCACCTACCAGCAAAGAGAGATATCAAATTAAAGTACATCTGATTTGGTATGAGTGAAGACAAATTCTACTTCAGATTTTTTTAAATAATCCAGTACCACTGAATTATTTAAGGTTTAAATTATACTGCCTGAATGGTACAGAAATATCCAATAAATTAGAACAATGATTTTTTTATTCTGATAATAAATACCTTTTCAACCCTTGGAGTAGGAAAATGCAAAATTGCATTGAAAAAAAAAAACACCTTAAACCCAAGCACCAGAAGTTCCCCTACATAAGGTACCCTGAAGAGGGGTTACAATCCAAAGTTACAAAACACATATAGGAAAATGAAGTTGAGCACATATAATAAAAAGTTTGATGAAACCCCCAAGATTTTCAGATAATTGTACTATCTGATGGAGACTATCAAATAATTATGTTAAAAATTATTGACCAGGCACGGTGGCTCACACTTGTAATCCCAGCACTTTGGGAGGCCGAGGTGGGTGGATCACGAGGTCAGGAGAATGAGACCACGGTGAAACCCCATCTCTACTAAAATTACAAAAAATTAGCCAGGTGTGGTGGCAGGCACCTGTAGTGCCAGCTACTCGGAGAGGCTGAGGCAGGAGAATGGCGTGAACCTGGGAGGCAGACCTTGCAGCGAGCCGAGATCACACCACTGCACTCCAGCCTGTGCGTCAGAGCAAGACTCCATCTAAAAAAAAAATTATTGTCAAAGATAAAAAGGAAAGACCTTTAGAAACAATGAACCACTCTGATAAAAGGACACACAGATTTGAAATAAGACCAAATAAAATGTCTAAAACTAAAAAATATAGCAGTTGAAATCAAATACTCAGTGGAAAAATTAAGCAGGTTATTAGAAACACTGGAGAAAAAATAGTAGTGAATGGAGAAAAGAACAAACCCCCACAGCTCCAGACTCCAGGATGGCCCTTACAACCTCAGGTTCCAGGCCTGCCCCAGTGCCAGTCCAGACATGTAGCCCCAGACTGCCAATGACCCAGACTCCAGGACCATCCTGATAATCAGTCCAGTCCCCACAGACCCAGGCCCCAGAATTATCCCCATCAGTAAGGGTGTTCCAGTAGATCCTAACCACAGACTGACTCTCATGGCCCCAGGATCCAGGCATACCCTCACTAAGTCCACTACCATGGACTTAGACACTAAGGCTTGCCCATGTGGATCCAAGATCTAGTGTATACAGCCTCCAAGCTAGTCTTTATGGACCCAGGAATTGGGCCTGAATGTGCACTGAAACTGCCACCAGGCCATCATGCCCCAAGACTCCAGCAGCAATCCTGCCAGTGGACACTGCCAGCTGGGCTGCCCAGAATCCCTGACCAAGCTTACTGCTGAAGAGGTTTTCCTGTTGAAGCCACCCTATAAAGATTAAAAGATGTACTACTTCAAATGCACAAACACTAATGTAAGGCCACAAGGATCAGGAATAATCAAAAAAATATGACACCACCAAAGGAACAAAACAAAGCACCAGTAACCACCCCTAAAAAAATGGAGATCTACAAACTAACAAAATCAGACACTGGAGAAAGCAAGAAATTACAGGTTTCTGAAACAAATACACAAACAAACCGGACACCTGGAGCAGTTAGGGACAAAGGCCTAAAATCTCTAGCCAAGATGTCTGGTGAAGATCTTGCCCAGTCAAAGCCAGGGCATAAATATGGAGGAGGGGGACTACTGTTTCTTCAAATGTATAGACACTTCTGCAAAGCTGTAATAATCATGAAGAATCAGGAACCCACAACAGAATAAAAAGAATGAAACAAACCCCCTAGAAACCCACCCTAAATGGAGATCTATGAATTGCTGACAAAGAATTCAAAACAATGTGTAGGGGACTACGTGCTTGCAAACGAGACGTTCCCAATAAGTCCTGCTCTTGCAAACGAAGCAGGGCGTTCCCGATAGGAGCCAGCTGCAAACAGCAGACCCTGGGGGCTTGTTTATGTGTAAACATCTTGAAAATCCAAAAAGTCAGGGAAAGGTCAGAAAAACAACAATGTGTCTTGTGACTTGGCAACATTCCACAAATGACTGTATAAAATAAAGCAGAGCACGCCATTTGGGGTGGCCGCCATGTTTGTCTTGTCTTGTGTTGTCTTGTGTGTTCATTCCTTTGTTTAGGAAACACGCGGACCCCAACAACAATGATCTTAAAAAAAAGTTTAGTGAGCTACAAGAGAACAACTAAACAAAGTGAGAAAAATAATACATGAACAAAAGGAGAAGTTCAACAAGGAAATAAAAACCATAAAAAAGAACCACACAGAAATTCTGGGATTGAAGAACACAATGACTAGACTGAAAAATTCCATGGAAAGTATAAATGCAATCAAGGGGAAGAATCAGTAAGCTCAAAGACAAGTTGTTTGAAATTACTCATTTAGAGGAACAAAAAGGAAAAACAAATGAAAAGAATGAAGAATGCCTACAGCACTTATGGGATATTGTCTAGCTTACCAATATACACATTATGGGAGTCACTGAAGGAGCAGAGAAAAAGAAAGAAACAGAAAGTTTATTTAAAGAAACAATGACAGAAAGCTTTTAAATCTGGAGAGGAAAACAAACAACTATATTCATTAAGCCCAAAGAACCTCAAGTAGATCAAATATAAAGAGATCTTCACCAATGCACATTATAATGAAATTCTCAAAAGTCAAAGAGTTTTGAATGCAGCAAAACAAAAGTAACTTGTCACATATAATGAAACACTCCTGAGACTATGAGCAGATTTCTCAGCAAAACCTTGCAGACCGGAAGAGAGTGGTATGATAGAATCAAAGTGCTAAAAGAAAACAAAAACTAAAAACCATCAACCAGAAATACTGTATCCAGCAAAGCTGCCTTTCAGAAATGGAGAGATAAAGACTGCCACACAAATAAAAGCTGTGGGAGTTTATCATCACTACTTGCCTTACAAGAAATGCTAAAGGGAGTTCTTCAAGTTGAAACAAAAGGATGTTAACTAACCACACAAATATATATAAAAGTGTAAAACTCACTGAAAAGACAAGAATATAGTCAAATTCAGAATAATACTGTAATAATGGTGCATAAATCACCTTTTACTCTAATATTAGTTAATGTAAAAAATTATTTAAAATAACTGTAGCTACAATAACGGATTAATAGATATACAATATTAAAAATATTAAATTGTGACATAAGTAACATAAAATGTGGGGACAAGATAAGTTAAAATGAAGAGTTTTTATATGTAGTTGAAGTTAAACCATTGCCAGCTTAAAAATAAGAGGTCTGTCAGCTTAAGATAAACATGTAACTACAAGATGTTTTATGTAAGCCTCATGGTAACCACAAAGAAAAACCTTCTAGTAAACATACAGAAGATAAAGAGAAAGGAATAAATACCTAGCATTACAAAATATTATCACATCACAAAGGAAGACAGAAAGAAACAAACAATTTTTTAAAGTCATAAAACAATTAAGAAAATGGTAGTAGTAAGTCTGTATCTATTAACAATTACTTTAAATATAAATGAAATAAGTTCACCAATCAAAAGACAGAGTGGCCAAACGAATAGAAAAACCAAACCCAACTATATGCTGCCAACAAGAGACACTTTAGCTTTGTCAAAACACTTTAGCTTTGACAACATACACAGGTTGACAGTGAGAAATGGAAAAAGATATTCCATGCAAATGGAAATTGGAAAAGAGCAGGAACAGCTATAGTTACATCAGATAAAATAAATATAAGTCAAAAACTGTAACAAGAGATAAAGAAAGTTATTACATAATGACAAATGGGTCAATTTATCAAGATGATATAAATTTCTTTATATTTGACAAGATTTAATATCCATCCATTCATCCATCATAAAAATTCTCAATAATGTAGCTATAGAAGGAAGGTACCTCAACATAATAAACACCATATATGACAAGCGCACAGCTAACATCATACTTAATGGCGAAAAACTGAAAACTGAAAGCTTTTCCTCTAAGGTCAGAAATAGGACAAGAATGCTCACTCTCTATAGTTTTTTTCAATATAGTACTGAAAGTCTTAACCAGAGTAATCAGCCAAAAGAGGAAACAGAAGCCGTTCAAATTAGAAACAAAGAAGTTAAACTATCTCATATAGAAAACACTAAAAACCACCAAAAACTAGAATTAATACATTTGTAAACTTGCAGAATAAAAAAACATAAAAAATTAGTAACATTTCTATATACTAACAATAGACTATCCAAAAAAGAAGTCAATTCATAATAGCATCAAAATATAAAATAAAATAAAATAAAATAGATAGGAATAAAACTTACCAAGGAGGTAAAAGATCCGCATGTTGAAAACTATAAAACATTAAAAAAGAAATTGAAGACACAAACAAATGCAAAAATAACTTGTGTTCATGAATTGGAAGAATACAGGATATTTTTGGTTAAAAGTCCATAGTCCCCAAAGATATCTACAGATTCAATGCAAACCCTTTCAAAATTCCAATGGTATTTTTTACAGAACTAAGAAAAAATTCCTAAAATTTATATGAAACCACAAAAGACTTCAAACAGCCAAAACAATAGAAACAATGCTGGAAGAATCACATTACCTAATTTCAAAATGCTCTACAAACTATAGCAAAGAAAACAGCAAAGTATTGGCATAAAAACAAACATATAGTCCAATGGAACAGATCGGAGAACCCATAAATCAATCTATGCATTTATGGTCAATTGATCTTCAATAAAGTTGCCAAAAACACACCGTATGGAAAGGACAGTCTTTTCAATAAATGGTGTTAGTAAATTAGATGTCCACATGCAGAAGAGTAAGTGGATCCTCATCTCACACCATATACAAATATGAACTCAAAAGGAACTAAAGACTTAAATTTAAGATCTGAAACTAAAATTACCAGAAGAACACTTGGAGAAAAAGTTTATTGACATTAGTCAATAAATTGCCAACAATTTTTTTTAATGTGACCCCAAAATCAAAGGCAACACAAGCAAAAATAGACAATGGGATTACATCAAACTAAAAAGCTTTTGCACAGCAAAAGAAACTATCAAAAAGGAGAAGACAACCTATGGAATGGGGGAAAATATCTGCAAACTATACAAGCAATAACGGGATAATATTCAAAATATATGAGGAATTAAACTGTATAGCATGAAAACAACCCCATTAAAAATCAGCAATGACCTGATAGACATTTCTCAAAAGACTATAAATGGCCTATACTATATGCAAAAATATTGAACATCACTAATTATCAAGGAAATACAAATCAAAACCACGAGATATTACGTCACACCTGTTAGAATGGCTATTAATAAAGACAAAAGATAAGGGTTGGCAAGTATGTGGGAAAAGGGAACTCTTGTACACTGTTGATGGGAATGAAAATTGGTACAGCCATTAGGGAAAACAGTATGAAGGCTCCTCAAAAAATTAAAAATGGAATTACCATAGGATCTATCAACCCTAAAACACTAATGAAATTAGAATTTTGAAGACATATCTGTACTATCATGTTCATTATACTATTATTCGCAATAGCCAAGATATGGAATCAACCTAAGTGTTCATTGACAAATAAATAAAGTGTGGCATAAATATATAATGAAATATTATTCAACCTTAAAAAAGAAAACATTGTCATTTTTGACAACATGGGTTAACCTAGAGGACGTTATGCTAAGTATAATAAGCCAGGCACACAAAGACAAATATGACATGATCTCACTTATATGTGGGATATTAAAAAAGTCAATCATGGAAGTAGAGGGTGGAATGGTGGTTACTAGCAGCCAGGCCATAGGGAAAACGAGGAGATGTTGCTCAAAGGACACAACGTTTCAGTTACACAGGATGAGTAAGTTCTGAGGATCTAATATACAGTATGGTAACCATAGTTACTAATTCTGTGTTGTATACTGGAAATTTGCTAAGAGAGTAGACCTTAAATGCTCTCACCACACACAAATGATAACTTTGTAAAGTGAGGATTAATCAGTTTGATTGTGGTAATCATTTCACAATACCTACATATATCAAAACATCAGATTATACACCATATATTCAACTGAATAAAGTTGGAAAAAGGAAAAAGAATAAACACAAAGTAGAAGAAAAGAAAGAACACAAAGTAGAAGAAAAGAAAGAATAAAGGTAAGATCAGAAATTAATGATCTAGAAAAAAGTTTAAGTGGTTTATTAAATAGACTAAATAAAGATGTGGCATGAATGGTCAAGAAAAAGGAAAGAAGGCACAAGAAAACAATACTAGGAATAATAATACTCTAGAAATATAAATAATTTAGGATTACGCTCTAGGAATATAATATAGATACAGTAGAGATTTAAAAATAATAAGGCCAGGTACAGTGGCTCATGCCTGTAATCCCAATACTTTGGGAGGCCAAGGCAGGCAGTTAACTTGAAGCCAAGAGTTTGAGACCAGCCTGGTCAAAATGGTGAAACCTTATCTCTACTAAAAATACAACATTTAGCCAGGTGTGAAGACACACGCCTTTAATCCCAGCTACTCAAGAGGCTGAGACACAAGAATCACTTGAACCAGGGAGGCAGAGGTTGCAGTGACCTGATATCATGACACTGCCCTCCAGCCTAGGCGATAGAGAGAGACTCTGTCTCAAAAACTAAACTAAACTAAACTAAAATAAAATAAAATAAATTGATCAAATTGAAAAATTCAAAAGAAATGTAAAATTTCTTTTTTAATAAAAGAAAGCTTTCCTGCACTAATTCAAGAAGAAAATATCTCATTAGACATGTAACCAATAAATAAATTGAATCAAAATTATAAAACCTATCACAAAAGAACCACTAGATCCAGATTATTTTATTGGCAATGCCTACCAAAGATTCAAAGATCAGTTATAAGCTGGTTCATGTTTTGAAGAGAGAAAACATTCTTCAACTGTTTATGAGGTTAGGATAACCTTGATTCAAATTCAGATAACACAGCAGATGAAAATTATAGGCCAATCTTATCCATGAATATTGATGAAACATCTCATGGTGATATTACAATCAAACCCATCAATGTATGAAAATATTTCTTAACCAAAGTAAGTTTAACTTTTTAAAAAATCTGTTAATATATTTCCACACATTTATAGATTAATTCAGAAAAACTACGTGATTGTTTCAATAGATGCAGATAAATGATTAAATAATTTCCTGATAAAAATGCTTAACAAAATAAAATAGAAGGAATGTCCTTCATACAATAAGTCATTTCTACAAAAAAACAAAACAAAACAAAACAAAAAAACTACACTGAACATAATTCTTTAAAGGGAAATGATAGCTTTCCCCAAAGTCAGAAATATGAAGACATTTGACAAAAGTTTTTAAAGGCTGATATACCACAAGTGGGTGAGAACATGGGACAACGGGACTCTCATACATTGCTGGTGGAGAGTATGGTATATTAGAAGCAATTTGGCAACATCTTGCAAAGTTGAAGTGGTGTGTGACCTAAAACCTATTATTAATTAATGCCCTAAAGAAGTGCCACTCAAAGTGTGTGCCTCAGACCAGCTGCTATCCACAAACTGTTATCAGAAAATGGAGTATTTTGAGTAATGATGCCATATATATGAATATATATATATATATATATATATTCATATATACGAATGGGGAGACATTTACAAAAATGTCACTGCAGAAGTTACTGGTAAAAAAAAAAACAAAGGAAATAACAAATTTACTTTAGCTGGAAAATGGATAAATAAATTATGATACATTTATATAATGGAATACTATACAGCAGTTAAAATCAATAAGCTAGCCCTAGATTCATTAACACTGATATATTTCAAAGAATAATACTGAATATAAAAGACAAACTTCAGGACAATATATACAAAATGTTATTTACATGAAGACTAAGCACATGTAAAATCATGTCACATTTTAAGGATATCTGCATATCGAGTAAGCAAAGGTATGAAAACATACTTTTATATGACATATATAAAACATGGAATGAGAGACACAAACTCAAGGTCTGAAAAGGAAAAGGTAAGACTTGGATTACAGCAGAACTATATGGGGGCTTCAACTATGTATGTTAATTTTTTAAAATGTTGTTAGCAATTACAGAAAAAAAAATGTTAAGAGTTGACTGGGTGCCATGGCCCATGCCTGTAATCTCAGCACTTTGGGAGGCTGAGGAAAGAGGATTGTTGAACCCAGGAGTGCGAGACCAGCCTGGGCAACATAGGGAGACCCTGTTTCTACAAAAATAAAAAATTAATAATGTTAAGAATTGGAATTCCTTCATGATGATTCCATGAGTATGTATTATAGTATTTTTTGTATTTTTTATTTGCTTGCAATCTTTCAAAGTAATTTTTAAATCACAATTTAGAGAGAATGGATCATAAAGGTTTCACTTTAGACATTAAGAAAGTAAACTATAGAGAAATTAAGAATCTTACCCAAGTTTACACAACTGGTTCTAGAAGCCATGTTTCCTGACCCCCAAACTCCCATACCACACTGACCACTATATGAGAGTCACAGAAGACCCTTAAGAGTCGTCTCTCTATTATCTTTGACATCACCATGTAATAATCATTTTCTCTTGGGAAAAAACAGAATTAACAAGTTGTCAATTAAACAAGTTACACCAAGATCTGTAGACTTCTCTTCAGAAGACAATATATGCTAAGGAAAAAATAAATACAACTTCAGCATCCCTTGCTCACAGTCCCTTTGTTTGGAGATTTTGCTAGCTTGCTTTCCATGATTCTATTAAGCAATAGACAAAACCAATGCCTAAGAATGTACAAGCGTGGTGATAAATGTCCCTAGTGAACCTGTCTGAAATAAAGTAAGAAAGTTATGATTACATGTCAACAAGAGCCACAGTTTCTGACCCACAGGACGTAACAAAGGGGTCAGAACACCTCGGTCTTTGAAGCATACTTCCCCACAGAGTTGGCTGTGGGATATATGCAAACCTTTCCAGGTCTGCTTCTGATATAAATTGTGAGTCGCACCACTCTCAGAGATCCAGACTTCTCAGAATATAAAAATCTCTCTCAAAGGGAAGCCTGAAAGCATGGCAAGAAATATCTGAATTATGCCTATACTTGGTTGAATAGGGCAATAAAAGCCCTTTGCACTCTGTCTTTTTGTTATATCATGATTTAAAAATGTTTAAGACCCAGCCTAACCAGAGAAGGCAGCTCTTGACCTACTATAAGGCAATGAGATTAGTTGCACTGGTTGAGGCACACTATTACCCTAGCAGTGGGGGTGCAGGGTGGGCATATAATACCTTTCTTCCAGAATCTTCTGGAATTTGATTCGCATCAGTTTGCCCTGTGCTCTGGCTTGGAACAATGTGAAGACTTTAGATAGTCTCTCATCTCTCATTGCTTCCAGTTGGCACAGAAACCCAGCTTTAAAAAACACCTAAAAGAAAAGTCAGATGTTAGCTCCACTCATAATGAGTATTCAGCAAATGTTTATTGAATGATCCTGTGAGCAACTGTTGTGTTCCTAGGGATAAATGTATCAATTCCATTTCTTGTAAGTTTTATTTAATGTGTAAAATCTACATCCTAGAAAGTTTGATTTTATAAATCTAAAATGTGAAAAAAAACATGTTATTAAATCATGTGGTTCTATTGTTTGCTTAAGAACGTAAACTATTCTTCCTTATCTATTAATAATGTCTCAATTGTTCAGGGAACCTGGTTTAAGTTTTAAGATGGGCTGAGACATGCAGTGCTCCAAAGTACCAGGTAGCGTTCTGCAAACATTTTCTGTAAAGGATCAGATAGTAAATATTTTTAGGCTTTATGGGCTAAATACAATCTCTTTAGGATATTCTTGTTTTTTAAACAATTCACGAACCATCTAAAACCATTTTTAGCTAGTGGACCATATATTAAAAATAGGACCAGGCTCTTGGGCCGTAGTTTGCTGACGTCTGTTCTAGAGTAAGGCACTTTTGTCTAGGCATCAAATAATCCACAGAAGTATTTTTTCAAGAATAATTACTAACAAACAAGGTGAAATGAGTGAGGTGCCTAAGGCACACATTTTATGGAGGCACTAAGTGTGAGAGTGCCCTGAGAGTGTGTGCCTCTCAACCTCACTTGCTCAACCCTGAGAATGAGAGCCTCTTTGAAATTTGTGCCTTAGGAGCTTCACTTGCCTCATGTCAGTCTTGGCCCAGAGAAGTAGTATACAGCAAAAATAACTAAACACACAAGGAAAGAAGGCATCATCAGTGAAAATCAGCAGAAACAATAAACAGCAGAAACAGATTCCCAAGTACTCAAAATGTGGGAGTCAACATTTTATAACCATATCCTACAGAATTCTAATTCTATGAGGTCTTTACCCTGAATTTTCCAACTCTCCTTCAAATAATTTGTTCCTTATATGGATGTCATTACGAACAAACTGACGTTGACTGCCAGATAAGACCAAATCTATTGATTAGTTAGAAGTTCCCAAAATATGTGAATCCCAAGCTCATCTAAGATGAAGTAGAATTTAGGGAATCACATTTAAGGAAGTTGGTTTTGGATTAATTTTTTTAATAGTGAGTTAACTTTGAAGTTTTAAATTACTCAGAGAAATTAGTCCCTAAAAGAATACTGTCCCTAAAAGAATATTGTTGATGAATCAGTTCACACATAGATAAGCCATTAGCTCCAGCAAGTCGATTCACCTTTTTCTAGCTCTGATATATACACATTTTCTCACAACACTAGGTTGATTCAGTATGTTATATCTTGGCACAAATTTGCTTAGATGACTAATTATAAAAATGTAAATGTAGTCAAAACTGAGGTTTAAAAAACATTGAATATTTTCCTCAAACAGCACTGAAGTTTTCACCTTCAACTAAGATCTATTTGTGTTATTTATGGTCATGACAGCTGAAGAATGCCTTATAATTGAGGATTCACAGGTACTTTAAGATACACACTCTTCCCCTCATTTGTCTCCAAATGCATTCTTTGCAGTTTTCTGGTCACCTTAGTGATTCCAAATCGGTACTGGGTATGGTCTATCTCCAAGGAGCCAAGTAATTCTTCAGCTGCTTTTCTGCTGCTCACAAACTTGCCCTTTGGAAAGGTCCTTGGATTCAGAATGCAGTACCTAATTTAAAATAAAGAAAAAATCCTGGGATTGGGAAATCATATTATTCAAATAAAGACTAATCTAGACAAATGAGGTGAAAGGAGATATAGATTTTTATCTCTGTTATTAATACGTTCAATTTTCACAAAATTCTTAGTAACAATAATGAGGGTACAAGCAATAATCCCTTGCGTTGGTATAATAGTTTGTACTTTTCATATTGCTTTAGAAGCAACCTCATTTGATTGATTGCTCAATTAGGCAGGGGCGGGATTGGAAGAGGAAAGAGAGGGAGGGAGGAAAGCATAAGTATCTCTACTGTATGGATAAGGAAACTGAAAAGCAGAGACGTGAAATGTCTTTTCCAGGATTCCTTCACTCTGTTGGTGAGTTGGTGGAAAACAAGAAATATGCCTCTTAATTCTAAAGCAAGAAATACGCCCCTTTCTGCTCTACCAGACTTTGCTCAAATTGACTTGATGACCTATAATTTAAACTTCTAGAATCCAGGAAATAGAAAAGATGCCACTCCTGCCTCCTGCCATATACCCTGCTGGCTTCCTTCCTTTCAGGGGCTTGCTAGTAAAGCCACAGCGTGCTTGGATGGCAGCTACGATTAAGTATACACAATATTTCAGAGACTCAATTCAGCCTCCATATGTTTCTTCTGTATTTATTTCTTCTATATGTGGGTCTATTATCTGTTAATAGAGATTTAAGGATATTACAGTTACATGGATGTTGGATTTAAGGGGAAATAATAATGGAACTCTGTCATCATATATCTTCCCACCACCAAAACACATCGATTTGTAGTCTGGAGGACATCAACCAAACAAACAATGCATGCCTAAACACTCGGAAAGGGAGGAAAACAGAATGAACTGCCTCAGGTTTCTTGGATCCTGGAATGTATGTTTACCTTTGTTTAAAATCAGCATACTGCAGTCGGTTTGGAAAACCTTCACGGCATATCCTAATCCCTTCCAAGACACCATTACAGCGCAACTGCTGTAGAACCAAGTAAGGGTCCAGTACACCTGGAAAAAAAAAGAGTCACGGTGGATCTGTGCCTGAAAAAAAATTATTGGCCCAGATTTTGTACCAATTGCTGCATCTTGGGTTAAAAGAAAGTCTGAATTGGATAGTTTCCACATGATAGGTCATAGGAGTTCACTCACTTATGGCGTGATAGTACTCACAGTAATCATCCTATTATGTAGGCATCTCCAAATACGATTTCCCTGAAATTCCTTTAAAATGGAACAAGCCCCTTAATTCACAGTTAGATAAGATGTTTATAAGCAAATATTCTTGGAAGGCAAAAAGATTACATTTTTTGCTAGAATGTAAGTGGCTGGTCTCACATTCATTTGCCAACCAAAAACCAGCCAGAAAGGGTGATAAGAACACAAAAGAGAACTGCTTTCTCTGCCCAGCAGGGGGAAGGGATAAGAAGAAGGAAGAATGAAAGGAAAGGGGAAGACGGACACAAGCACAACATTCTGTTTACAGTTTTGCTTAGGAAGAACTTGTCCACATGCCAGACTTCATTCTCCCCTTATTTTCATGAGAGTGCCTAAGTCCTGTTCTGTAGTATAAGCATCCTTCTGTCACCTTCTCATTCATCAAAAGAAGCTCTACTGCAGCTGTCAGCTGCAATCTCCAATAGAAGCCTCTGAAAAACCATCCAAGAAGCCACTGTCCTTGCCCTCGGAGAGTCTTCTGAAACAAGCCAAGGACCACATCTCCTATCACAAATTCCTACTACGGTATTACATGAAAAATGAAAACAAAAAAGGACTCCATGCCCAAGGTCACAGAAACAAACTTAAATTATATACCCATATTTCTATACTCCAATTCCTTTCACAGACAGAAACAGATAATCTATAAGAAGGCACAAGTAGGCCGGCACAGCGGCTCATGCGTGTAATCACAGCACTTTCGGAGGCTGAGGCGGGCAGGTCACTTGGGGCCAGGAGTTCGAGACTAGCCTGACCAACTTGGCGAAACCCCGTCTCTACTAAAAATGTAAAAATTAGCCAGGCATGGTAGTACACACCTGTAGTCCCAGCTACACAGGAGGCTGAGGCACAAGAATTGCTTGAACCCAGGAGGCAGAGGTTGTGGTGAGCCAAGATCGTACAGTTGCACTCCAGTCACTACATTCTAGCCTCAGGGACAGAGCAAGATTCTGTCTCAAATTGTCACTTTTTTAACAAAGGGCGGATACAGGGAATAGAATCCTATGACACCTTAACATCAGACTCACTCATTCTCTTTAAGTACATATGAATAACTGCTTTGATTAGATCATGAAGCTTTTCTTATAACTTTGTCTCATGACTTTAAGAAAAAAACCAAACCTGCTGAAATCCAAGTTGACTCCATGGGAAGCAACTCTAATAGGTAACAGAATTGCTCCAAAATAGAATACAGCTAATTAGATTCCTTGCTAGATGGAAGCAGTGTCCCCAGACACATCCAGAAATCCAGCTGATAGGAAACAACGAGGCAAAAACATACAGCCGTGAATGAACATAAAGTGTTTGTATCGCAGAAACTCTAACAGCAACATCATTGTTTTGTATCACACTTTCCCAAAATAGGCCATAGTGTGTCAGGATTGGGGTCTTAATTACAGAAGGTTAGTAAAAATGCAAGATACTAAGGAACCTCAGAAATCAGAACCAGCAACATCTGGCTACATATTATAAAGGTGGTTAGTGCTCTAAAGACTTAGGTCTTGTCATATACACTCCTTGGAGGCCGACAGCCTCCAAACCAAGCTCCAGAGGGGCCTGTAACTCCAAAGAGATGGATGGGAATCTTCAAGCTCATGCAGTAAGGAAAGCAATCCATGTAGTTATTTTTGGTAAAACCCTTGTTTGGGGAATTGAAAACATTAAGAAAAAAAAAACCACCAACATCCACCTATCACATCATCCCCCTACAACTATTCACTGATCAAAAGATATCCACTGCCCAGAATTACATAACTATAAAAAATGAATGCTGTTAGAAAGAGGGAAGAAGTTGTTGGCATTGGCAAGGAGGACTAGAGGGTGTTCTCAACAATTAGAAATGGATTTAGGAACTGTCTTTCTGGTCAATTTAGATAACTCAGACCAAATAACTTCCTTTATGCTGAAATATCTACCTTAATCCCCTAATTGATTATTCAATTCCCGTTTTACTATAGTTTGCCCTTGTGGACAATGGCATGGGAGCTCATCCATGTTCAGCATAAAATTCAAGGAGGAATTTAAATAGTAATATCAAACATTCTAATGTTGCCCAATTGAGTCTGCTCTATGAAATCCTTCTGTATGTCCATTTCAATGGCAATATTGAGGAGGTTCCAAAGACCTCATTTTTAACATATTTTCATTTTTCTATACAAAATTCTACGCTTATATAAAAGGCACCAATAAATATTTCTTTAAGAGATATTCACTATAGCTAATATCAAATCTATTTCCTAGAGTGAATTACAAAGAAATCTAGTTCTTACCTGGCATTTTATTCACATTGGGATTTATGCATCTCACAAAATGAGGTGCTGTTGATTTCAGATTAGTCATCAATTTATTCAGGTTTTCCTAAAATGGAGACCATAATAAACATAAAATCACTTTACAAATCACTAAAAACACCAATCCACCTCACAAATGTCTCCAAATCTATCAACTTAATCTCACAGCCAAGATGTATTCTAACAGTAAAATAATGAATTCAACATTCTTTCCTGCTTACCCAATGCACGTTATTTCTTTCCTAGGGCAAGTCAATATTTATTTGACAGACACAGTTCAATTGTGAATCATCTCTACCTATTTTGAATTTGATAGCAGTATCAAAGTTATGGCTGGGCAATAAAATGGCTTGAAAAAAGAAATTGTTTCTCCAGTTCTCTCTCTGTGGAAAACCTTTATCTTAGGTTAGATTCTCTAGAAGCCAAACCTGAGATGGGAATTCTGGTTTGAGAGATTTTTAGGGAGTGAAGAAAGCTGGGAACAGCAGGGGAAGAGAAAAGCAATGACTCAGACTCAGCTTTAGTCTGATCCTTGCAAGCAAGAGCTGTAAACACAAATGCACCAACTGCACCATAGGTGGTCCCCCTTGAGGCAAGGGAGAGGCTAAAGTCTGGAGAGGAGGGCAGAGAGGCAGCTTAGCTTCCCCTTTCGCTAAGTGCAATTCTGACAACTCAGAGTTGTTAGGAGCCAATAGCACATCAGCTGGAAGATGGGTGCAGGGATGATAAAGGGGTTGTAGGTGGGAACCAACAAAAAAATAAAGCCCTTAATTATAATAGCATAAACTTCAACTTTTCCAACTTGCTAATTCCTGAGACTTTATCCTTATTTGAGGATGTGAAATGTCAAATACATAATAACACATGCAGATTGTGAGGCAATTAATATATGAATAGATACAATTAAAAATTACTTTATGCAGAGACACAGCTGTTTGGAACGAGGTTCCTTTCTTTCGTTTCTTCTCCCCAAATGGTATAGCTAGCAAAAAAAAAGAAAAAAGATGAAAACATGTAAAAAGCTCATTTCGGTCACATTACCCTACCTCACTGATGGAAGCATAAATTCATCAGAGTTCTAGAACAATATGGCAATATCTACCAAAAGCTTCAAAATATGTATGTCTTTTATCACAAAATGTGTATTTTTAGTGCTTTTCCTTAAGGATATAATCAGGCAACTGTGCAACAATACTCACTGAAGCATTATTTAGTCAATGCAAAAAAAATTAAGCAAAAATAAAATTAATCCACAAATGCACACCATAGGAGATTAATTTGTGAGCGAATATGCATACAGTGAAACACTGTAAGCTTTTAAAATGATGACGTGGATCCATATAACTTATATGGAAAGATTTCTAGGATATTTTTAGAGAAAAAGTTAGTTTACAAAGCCTAAATTTTATATATGATGACCTTGAGTATGTATACATGTTTTTAAGTGCAGCTGTGTTATGGGTGACTATAAACATGAAAAATGTTGGGAAGTGTAAATACCAAAATGTAAATAGTTTGTTAATCTATATGAGGTTACAGGTAATTTTTATGTTCTTTTTTCAGTTTTTCTATATTGTCTGTGTTTTTAGCTACATTCATGTATTTATATTCATGATTTATAAAAAATAATAAGTCTATTTCCATTTTCTTGAAGCAAAAGAACCTGTGCTAGGCCAACCAGCTTTACAAACATTTGAATAATGCTAAGTCACTAAGATGTGCAACCCAGCAACAACAAAATTCATAGGCAAGTTGGACAGAATAGGGTAGCTGTCAATATGGAAAACTAATAAAATATTCTCCGTGCCTGAGTAGCAACTGTGCGGTGGCAGATGTCATGAAGCTTAATCACTAATGTTCTTTTGAAACACCCCAGGTCTCTCAGTGAAACTCTTGACTTCTTTGTACTTCAGTTTTTCCATCCATGAAAAGGGAATATTTCATTAATTTTTAAAAAAGAATTATAACCCTGGTTTAAATTATTTGGATTCCCCGAGAGAAAGTATGGTTATTACTAGCAATTTAAAGTTTGGATCCATCAGAAACTTGGAGGCAAGTATTTTCAGAGGGTGTTTTAGAATTAAAAAAAAAAAAAAAGACCATTCTGAACAATTCTTGTCTTTTAGTTCCTAAGAACACAGTACACACCCTGAAGAGTTAGAAGACGATTTCTCCTCTAATTCTCTGCCCAAACCATTCTCTGATCTCTTATTATCAGAGAATTACTCAACTGGGAGTCACAAGCTTATGTGGCTACTATCAAACAGACTTCTCAGAGGTACTTTAGCAGTTATTAGAATCAGGCAAATGTACTGCCTGAACATTAGCTGGGTCCGGACACAATAGCTTCCATCTCTTCTTGAGGCAGGCCCAGAGGATTTCAGGCATGTTCCGGAATTATGTCATCACATGCTGATGAAGCCAGAAAGTGCTAAATTTTCTCTCCATTCCCTATGTCAGTCGGGAGAACCGATCAGCCTGATAGGGGCTGGGAGTTAACATGCAGCTGGGTGTAAGATAACAGCAGGGTATGTTTGAAAGTGAGAGTACGCACCCCCCAGTTGGTGTACTGTTGCCATGGGGAAATCAGAACCCAGGCTGGCTAGATTATCTATTTCCCCAGAATTTCCATTTTTCAAAAGAAAATGGAAACTCAAATGTGTATGTGAAATCTGATTTTTAAAATTTGTGTGGACCAAACAAAACATGTTTGAAGGCCAGTTTCTGCTCAGAGGCTGTTGATCTGTGACTTTTGCTGTAAATCGTGGAGAGCTTCCCTCTGTGTGTAGTTAGCATTTACTTCAGTGAGGCTGGTGTTAGCAACTTTGGCTCAGTATCTTCAAATCCATCATATGATGGTGCAGAAGTTTTCACTGCATCCTAAATGCAGTGATATGCATTAATTTCTCTTAAGTAGCATCCCTGATTTTACAAATCTACTATATGGCAAAGCCTAGGTAGAAAGATAGGAACACTGTACATATCTTAAAGTGTCATGGTAAGAAATGAGTAAGATAATGTATCTAACAGTACTTTGTAAATTACAAACTACTAAACAAGATTAGTTGTCAGAATAGAATGCCTGCTAACAGGTATTTGCTGCATGCTAGAGGCTACAGTTGAGCAAATCAGACATAATACCTGCCTTCACAAAGCTTATAATAACCCTAAGTGCACAGAGTGCTGTGAAAGAGAATATTTCAAGATATTTGCGGCAATAACTATATAACTATATCTATACATTATAGATATAGTTATATATATGTATATATATAGTTATTTAGATATTTGGGGCAATAAGTTATTGGTTTTGTTTTCCCTTTGTAGCTAGGTGAAGTAGAAGACAAAAGCAGGCCAGGAACAGACTTCTTGAATCTATCTTAGAGCACAAGTAACACCTCCCTGAAGAATCCCCAGCCTGAAGACAGAAAGACTAATAAGAGAGGACGACTCAGACCACAGGGAGCAGAAACATGTCACAGGAAAGAAGCAAGAATTTTTGTAAAAGCTGAGGCAGCCATGGGTTCCATTCTGAGGCTGAAAAATCAAGGAAGATTGTATGACTCACCACTGTCAGTACTCATGTAATTTTCAAAAAGGCTCGCCAGGAGTCTGTTGGAAGACTTCTGAAATACAGCTACCACTGTTTCATTAAGGAGGTCTTTGTTCTTTTCCAGCCAACCACTGATATTATAAGGTACCTTTGGAAAGGCATGCATTTCAGGTAACAGAAAGAAAAAAGATTGCATAAGTTAACATAGAAGGCTGTGCATGACCTTTTTTTTTTTCTTTTTTCTTTTTTTCTTTTTTTTTTTTTTTTTGAGATAGGGTCTCATTCTGTTATCCAGGCTGGAATGCAGTGACATAGTCACAGTTTGCTGTAGCCTCGATCTCCTGGTCTTAATCAATCCTTCCCCTCAGCCTCCAGAGTAACTGGGACTATAGGCACATGCTGCCATGCTTGGCTATTTTTTTATTTTTATTTATTTATTTATTTATTTATTTATTTATTTATTTAATTGTGCGTGTGTGGAGATAGAGTTTCCACATGTTACTCAGTTTGGTCTCAGACTCCTACGGCTCAAGCAATCCACCCATCTCAGCTTCCCAAAGTGCTGGGATTACAGGGAGCCACCATGCCCAGCCTGTGCATTACTTTTAATAAATCACAAATTATGTGGGTCCTTTACCTTTAAATCAGTTTAAGGTAATAGTACTGAGTAACACTCCAAAAGTCCATTGGGCATCCCAAAAAGATTCTCAAGATTCTTATCATTAACATTGTCAAAAGAAAGGAACAGACAGGATGGGAAGAAGGGAGAGAGATAGGGAAAGAAGTAGAAGAGAGGAGAGAAAAGAACCGGGAGAGAGAACAACAAAGAGGAAGGAAGGATTCAATGGTATTTCACACCATCAGTCCTTTAAAGGCAAGAATGATAAAATAATCCAACTGTCTCTGACACACAGTGAACACTCAAAAAAACCCTAGCAATTGCAATGGTATTTTACTGTATATATCATTATAATTAATATGCCAGGATATCAAAGAAGAGAACTATAAACATATCTGTGTATAGCTGGCAGGCCATTTTCAGGTCGAAGCATGATTTTATCCTTTATCAGTTCTCTTTTTGTTCCACCCAGAATTACCATCCAGAAGTAGAAATGCAGAAAAAGGAGCATATATACCGGTGAGGAAATGAGGAGAGGCAGCAAGAGTCATTAGAAACCTTTTTTGGCCATAGTTTGGAGACCATTACTTCACATTGACTATTTCTTTATGGGAGAATAAAAAAAGCTTCAATAAAAAGATCAATTGAAATCACTCATTCACACAACGTTAAGTTAAAAGGAAGGACAAATGGGGAGAAACCATGACTTTGATGGTCTCCATGCCTTTCTAAAGCTGACTTGCTTTGAGTTAAGGTTGACAGAGTCCATTTGGAGATTTTTGACCTCTGTGCACATGGAATGCTATTGTTGTATGGCCATTTCATTTCCTGAGGGCTAAATGGCTACACTACCTTTTTTATGGAACTGAGATGTATTTTGTTCTTCTCTTTATTTAATCTAAACATTACTTAAATATCATCTAAGGACTTTGGCTGAGCATATTTGAAGCAAAGTCAGGAAAATTCAAGACCGGGGGTCCAGAGGTAACTCACCACTCCTGCATAATGGACAAGTTCGAAATGAGCTTCAAATTTCTTCTTATCAGGCTTGGGCTTCTGGAGATGAACTGACTTTCCAAAATGGTTGTCAAATAGTTTGGTCTTGAAAGTCAGGTCTGTAGCCTTAGGAAACATACACTCTTCTTCAAGGATGGAAAAGATGCCCATTGGCTGTTGAAGAGACATAAGAGCAGCAGATTTTTTTTAAAAACACCTGCACTTTCAGTAGGGGGTCAGTATAAATTATTTCCCAGGAACCTAATCAATTGACAAAGGGAAGAATATTCACTGCATAAAACTAGCAATCATCTGTTGGGAACAGGTCCTCCAAAATCTGGCCATAAACTGGCCCCAAAACTGGCCATAAACAAAATCTCTGCAGCATTGTGACGTGTTCACGATGGCCATAACATCCATGCTGGGAGGTTGTGGGTTTACAAGAATGAGGGCAAGGAACACCTGGCCCACCCAGGGTGGAAAATCGCTTAAAGGCGTTCTTAAACCACAAACAATAGCACAGCAATCTGTGCCTTAAGGATGTGCTCCTACTGCAGATAACTAGCTAGACCCACCCCTTTGTTTTGGCCCATACCTTCGTTTCCCATAAAGGATACTTTTAGATAATCTAATATCTACAAAAACAATGCTAATGACTGGCTTGCTGTTAACAAATATGTGGGTAAATCTCTGTTTGGGGCTCTCAGCTCTGAAGGTTGTGAGACCCCTGATTTCCTACTTCAAACCTCTATATTTCTGTATGTGTGTCTTTAATTCCTCTAGCGCCGCTGGGTTAGGGTCTCCCTGACCAAGCTGGTCTCAGCAATCATCCATTCAACAAATATTAATTAAATATCTGCTACTTAATACCCTTACCAGTAACTGCTGGTGACTGATGCAGCTGTGAGCCACATACACAAAGTGCCTGTCCTCAGGGTGCATATGTCCTAGTGGAGTGGCAGACAATATGCAAGTAAACAAAGAAATAACTCCAAACAACAAATGACTTAGTTTCATATAAATGCTCTGAAGAAAACATTCAAAGTAAAGAAATAGCAGGGGGTAAGGAGGTTTCAGATAGAGTCATTGGGTAAGACACTTCTCCTGGATGAAAACAACAAGCTGAGAAGATCTGTGCACAAGTATTCCAGGCAGAAAAATGAAGAATGCAAAGGCCCCAAGGCCAGAGCCCACTTGGCAAGTCTGAGGTCCTGCCAGAGGCCAGTGTGGGCAGAGAAAAGCTAGCTTGACAGAGTACATGTTAAGAGAGAAAGTCAAAGAGGTAAGTAATAGCTGGATCTCAAAGGCCTTATAGGCTGTAGTAAGACATGTGGCTTTCATTTTAAATGTAATAGGAAGCCTTTGGAGACTTTTTAAATGAAGTGCTGTGATTTGATTTATGCTTAAAGAGGATCATTGATTTAGAAAGTAGGGCTCGTGGGCTCAGTCCTGCCTGCACTCTGTACTGGAAAGCCGGTGAGCTAAGAATGGCTTTTACATTTTTAAAGCGTTTTAAAAAAACAAACAGGTTGGGTGAGGTGGCTCACACCTGTAATCCCAGCACTTTGGGAGGCTGAGGCGGGCAGATCACCTGAGGTCAGGAGTTCGAGACCAGCCTGGCCAATATGGTAAAATCGTGTTTCTACTAAAAATACAAAAATTAGCCCGGAATGGTGGTGTGTGCCTATAATCCCAGCTACCCGGGAGGCTGAGACAGGAAAATCACTTGAACCTGGGAGGCAGAGGTTGCAGAGCCAGATTGGGCCACTGCACTCCAGCCTGGGCAACAGAGAAAGACTGTGTCTCAAAAAACCAACCAAACAAACAAACAAAAATGTTACCGCAAATCTCATGAACTCCATTAGCACACTTTTTCTCTAAAGGACCATAAAGTCTCTCTCAGACCTTTGCTATGCACTTAGTCATTGAAGCACTGAAAGCAGCATGCAACAACGCGTAAACAAAATCAGTGTGGCCATGCTCCCATCAAACTTGATTTACCTAAACAGGCTGCAGGCTAGACTGGGCCCACAAAGTCAGTTTACTGATCCCTGATCTAGAGTAGCAGTAGTTTTGGAGCTTATGAGAAGTCATTAAAAATAAGATATGCATTGAATTTAGAGCTGAGTGCCAACTTGCTGATGGAGAAAATGTGGTGTGTAGGAAAATTTTATTGCATCATATAGCACATAATTTTTTAAATGCATTTTTTACATTTATTAGACTTACAAATCCTTTACTTGACTGCAAATTTCCTGAAGGCAAAAGCTATTTATAAAAAATGCTTACATTTTTCTACAGCATTTTACACAGAGTCTTCTATACAGTAGTGTGGTAAAAGGCCTAAAATTAAGGCCCAACATTATGTGTGCCTTGACATCTGGGAAAAACCAGGAGGGGCTCAAAAGTTCCCTTTCTGTTGTGCTCCCATGTGTTATGTCCCTTAGCCAAACACTCTCCTTATGGCAGGGACCATACATAGTGCCTGCTCATCCCTGAGTAATGGGTTTCATTTCTCTATCAGCCCATGAAATTATTCAAACAAGCCTATCGCACCCTCCTGTAGGATTCTATTGTCACGTCACCTATAATTACTACAAAGCCTGCCTCCCACAGCCCCTGCTTTTTCACTCTTTTCTCAGCACAACCCTCCTGTGGCCCTGCATGGTTCAAGGTGTACCCCCTGCAGGCTGTGAGCATATGTGGCTACTAAAATGCTGGTCTCATCTGTCTAGTGTTGGATGTCACATGTTCAGCCTTTCCCATCAACCTAGGGCAGGATTCCCTCCTTCAGCAAAGGGGTGAAGAGGAAGCAACCAAAACAAATAGTTGCAAAGTAGACTTACTTGTTGGTTTAAAAAAAAAGTAAAAGCCTTTGTTTTAAGGCTTATTTCCAATAATACCAGAAGTTCCTGGAGTGCCAGGATGATGCCTTCTGGGGTTTGCACATCATAACCCTTATCATAATAGGTTCCGAGGTAACTAAAGTATAGGCCCTCAGCACATTTCTGCTAAGTAATTAATTGACAGGTGAACCCTGAGACATACAGGTCTGAGTTCTGGGAACTTGACTGCTTTGCTGTGATCAATTATCAAACAAAATGTAAGAGTTGCCGATCAAAAAAAGCATGGAGGTATATGTTTAAAGAAAATACTCATGTGCATACAAGAAACAACTAGATATTAATATGATTCATTTTATATTAAAAACACCAAGAATGAACACATCTGAAAAGTTTCCCTTGGGAGGTGATAACACATAATGCCAAGATGCTACCAGTATTTAAAATATTTTAGAACTTTCTTTGGGATACCTGACACTATTAACTACTGACATCAAAAATTCCTGTTGTCTGATGGTATATCATTATATATTATTCAGGTCAAGTCAGGCCAATAAAGTAAATAATGTGATCAAACTAGGCAGTGTAGTTTGGACTCAAAAACCAGTGAATGAGAAGTATTGAAGCATATTTTCTCTTGAGGCTGGTAAAATTCTAAAATCTATCTTAATCCCAATACGGTGAGAAATTTTCCAAAGAGCTAAATTATTGGAAGAAGTATGTTGCCTTCTAGGGTGTTTACACCAAACAAATAGCAAGTTTTTAAATGTATAATTTGGAGAGTATTTATTAAGAAATAATAGGGAAAATCTCTTTACCAATGCTTTATGTATAACCATAAATATGTCATCATATATTAATACTTTAGTATGTAAATTATTGATGCACAAGTTCTAAACAAACTAGAATATTTCAAGTAACAAAATATGAGCAAATCCTATAATAGATTTGTTCACAGCATAAATGTGAAAGGAGGTCACTATAAACTTGAAGACCAAATTAACAATTAAAGTTTGTGTTAAAATACATTTTTTATTTTAGTTTGATATAAACTTTTTTTTTTTTTTTTTTTGAGACAGAATCTCACTCTGTTGTCCAGTCTGGAGTGCAGCGGTGTGATCTCGGTTCACTACAACCTCCATCTCCCAGGTTCTAGCTATTCTCCTGCCTTAGCCTCCCTAGTAGCTGGGACTACAGGCACTTTTTTGTAAACTTGCAAATATGAAACTTTCATGTAATGAATATCCTTTTTTCTTATACGTATACAGAGATGCATGCTATACGACATTTTATACACATTGATGTGTTTTAGTTCTTTCGAATTTTAAAAACATCCCATAATGCATTTTATTTCAAGGACTGAGTTTGATCATTAATATCTGCTACAAATCTTCTTCAGATAGCCCCAACCAACATAATGGGTCTTTTCAAAATTAGAATCTTTTCAAGGAAGTCTTTGGTATTTTCATTTGCCTGACCTGGATCCTGTTAAAATTGTTGGTAGAAAACCAAAGACTTATCTTTTCCTTTTATCATCTGGTCAGTAATTTTTTCTCATTTTATTATATCAGTAGAAAATACAACAGGAAATTACATCCGTGATGCTCGTGTGTTATTTGGAATAACCAAGACTGGCACAAATGAGGCAACAGACTTCAGATCAACTAAAAATCAGTAACATTCACAGAACTTGTCAGGATCTGAACGTCTATGTCCACGTTCCTGCCTGAAAACAGTATCTTGTGATAATCAAAGTGAGTATATATTATAGGTGACAATTGCCAGGAGCTAAATCTGTCCCTCTGAGGACCTCCAGTTCTTTTGTTTCATTTCTAATCAGGCAACTACAGCTTTTATAAGGCCAGAATACATTTACCAGATCATAGTTGGTTCATCCTTATTACTATTTTTAATCAGCTCATGGTTGATTCATTATTACTATTTTTTAATCAGCTTGTCTTTCCCCCAGGAAGTTAACTTGTTATAAAATAAATAAAATCAATAGGATATCTACTCCTGTTGGAAATAATAGTTATTTTCAAAAAGATCTAAACCCTAATAAATGAAATTGATAGGACACAGATTGATAAAACCTGAGGCTTGCAAAGGACAGGGAAAGGTCAGTTGCCCTAGCTCCTTCCTAGAAGGATTGTTGAGAATCAACTGTGACAGCATAGCTAGAGTTTTCAGGAAATTAAAGGCTTCAGACTGCCCAGATCCATCTTCAAGATTCACCGCAATCCACGATTATGGCAAAGCCCAAGAGGCATGTAACTGCTAACATGCCGCCATGCTTGCTCCCTTGGAGAAAGCCACAGAAAGGACATACATAATTCCCCAGCAAACCCCGCTCATCTTTCCCAGAACATGCAGAAAGATTTCAGAGTATTGGGACATCACCAAATTCAGAAACCGTACACTGCAGCTAATTTACTAATAAACCATGACGTACTGTCATAAATTACTTTAACTGGTACTTGTCCAATTAAATGAACAAACTATATCCTGCAAGGTAGTGGCCTTGAGGATTGATGGCAGTTGTTTGTTTGCATGCTAATTTGCCAAATTTCGTTAAGTTGCTCTGGATCTACTCATTCACCTTATGTTAATCAGTCAGGCCCTACAGTGCTCATATTTTCAGCTCTGTGTTTTTCCAGTCAAGAGCATGACAATTTTTAATCTCGACAAGTTTCCTCTCACATTAACAGTGGAGGCCATGCATTAGCAGCAAATGTGCAGTGAAAGCCTGCGTTAGAGATGATGGAGGGGGCAACTGACAAGAGAGTTTCGTTCGGATGCCACGGGTGATGCACACAAACACCATTAAGACAAAATGTGCAGGACTTTCCGCCCCCATTTCCCATCCTCTGATACAGCCTAAGTCCTGACATGGATCAACGTAGCAGGCAGGGACAATTCTCCCGAAATGAAAATGGACAAGGAGAAAAACATATATTACCTTCTCAATGAGATCTATGCAAGCTTGCAAATCCAGACCAAAGCCAATAGACACCCATTCAATGCTTTCTTTCTTATATTCCTCTTGCTCCAGAACAAACATGTGCCGATTGAAGAACTGTTGTAATTTTTCATTGGTAAAATTAATGCAAAGTTGCTCAAGGCTATTATACTTCAAGGATATGAATAGGTAAGAAGAAGAGATAAAAACAAAATTGTGGTCCACTTTCAAGAATGTCCGGTAAAGAAAAAACCATAACCATTATTATTTTTTTTTAATCAAACTTTTTCTGAAGAATTTTCATTTAATTATGTTAACCATTATTATATGATCGGAAATAGACCCAACAAGACACAAATGCTCAATTAACTCAATTAATTGTAATTTTGAATTGTAATATCATTAAGTGCAATAACATAGCACTTAATGGTATTAAAATTTAAAATCATAATTCCTTTACCTCTATTTACCTTTATGTAAGACAGAATTAAGAAATCAACAAATACTTAATACCATTAAGTACAATAATTACTATTAATTATAGCTCTTCTCCAATCAAGGTAGCCCTTAAGGTTTGCACAGAATGATCCTCATGCTTTGACCATATTTTCCCACCTTCCCAAGTACATTTTCCCAGGTAACATTTTCTAATCTTCTTATAAATATGCATTGACTTCCTTCTTACCAGATACACTTACCTCAAGGATTTCAAAACCAGTGATGTCAAGAATGCCAGTGAAGAACTGCCTTGACAGCTTGGCATCCAGGGCCCTGTTGATCCGTGCCACCAGCCACTTAAACATCCTTTCATACATTGACTTGGACAGGGCACCAACAGCACAGGTTACCTAGAGATCACATTGAAAACACTCCTTCATCTGACTGAAGTGCTCATTTTAATCCTGGGCATTCTCTATCAGCAACCACCTTCTAGTCAAATCAGGATGTGTTTATTGACCTTCTGTGGTTCCAACATTCTGATGAATACAATGAGAAGAGAGAGAGAGAGGGAGAAAGAAAGACAAAGAAAGAAAGAAAGAAAGAAAGAAAGAGAGAGGGGGAGGGATGGAGGAAGGGAAGGAAGGAAGGAAGGAAGGAAGGAAGGAAGGAAGGAAGGAAGGAAGGAAGGAAGGAAGGAAGGGAGGGAGGGAGGGAGGGAGGGAAGGAAGAAAGAAAGAAGAAAGGAAGGAAAAGAGAGAAAGAGAGAAAGGGAGAAAAGAGAGGAAGGAAGGGAGGCAGGGAGGAAGGAAGGGGAGGAAGGAAGGAAAGGAGGGAGGGAGAAGGAAAAGGAGGGAGAGAGGAAGGGAGAAAAAAAGGAGGAAAGGAGATGGGTAGGAGAAAGGAGTAAGCTAGCCTGGTGCCTCCTTGTGGAAACACAGATGAGAGGAATCACGTTCCTATTATTAAAGGACTAACTATCCCGGGGTATGGTGTGGTGGTGTGTCCCAAAGCCTTGCTATTCAAAGTGTGACCCTAAGACAAGCAGCAGCAGCACCACCTAAGAGTATGCTAAAAACGCAAACTCTCAGGCCCAGTCCCAGACCTACTGAATCAGAATCTGTAAGCTAACACAATCCCCAGCTGATTACTATTGACAAAGACTCTCTCCTTGACCAAACTTTAATGAGGATCCTCTGACCCCTCGCCTCCACCTTACCTGTCCTGTCTTCAGCCTGTCTAGCCCAGCTGCAGGAAGAAGTCTAAGTCACTCACCCTTGATCTCTGATTAAGTTCCCTTATCCCCCACCTTTGATGTACATGTTATTGGCCTGCCTTTAGCAAGAATCCTGTTAGGTCAGTTTAAAAAAATCCTCCTACCCACTGTTAGTAATTTTCCACCCACTGATCCCCTCCCTCTGGTCTTGGGCTATAAATCCCCACTTAACCTTGTTGTACTTGCAGTTGAGCCCAGTATCTCTCCCCTGTTGCAATATAACTATTGCAGCAGTCCTGAATGAAGTCTTCCTTACCATTTTAATGAGATTCAGAATATTTGTAATACCATGCGTAATAGTTTGAACATAGTGATAGAGTACATTAGAAATTTATAATCCCTAATCTTTGTTCTGCCACTGCTGTAGATGCCAATGAATTATGTAACCTTTGGCAAGTGATCTAACCTTTCTGGAAAGCAGCATCTTCATCTGAAAAACACTTTAAAGGATCTTCCTAGGCTTAGCTTCCAACTCTTTATTATATTAGTTCCCAGTGTTGCTCTCAACAACCTGGACGGAGAATAGCCATTTGGTGCATCATTCTGACTCAGATTCTCCTGCTGTAAAACTGAGGCTGCCTTTTCCTTCCCTGGAGGGGTGTGGCAAAGGTTCTAAAGTAACCCACTGGGGACAGCGCCAACCTTTATGCCTGGATGATGCTCTACACATGCAGATCCTGCTTCCATAACTCAATAGCGCTGCTGTAGTAGCAGGTTTCTGACATACTCCAAGGAGGAGAGAATTTTAGTTGACCATTCTCCAAGCCTGGCAACAGAACGTGCTCCAACCACTTAACATTTAAAATAGGCCTATCACATCCATCCTTCTGCCCAGGAGACAGCACGCAGCAGGAGCCAGTTGGTTTCTGGTGGTGATTTAGTTATGAGTCACCCACTCCCTGATCAGTTATCTTGAGTCATTTCCACAGTAATCCATCAGCCGGATGGCATCACAGTTTTTTATTATCAGCATCAAGAGCACACACGTACAAATAAAGCATCAAGAATGATTTTCATCCTCTGTAACACAGAAGAAATCACTCTGTCTACAGCAGTCACTTTGAAACTTTAAAAAGAACATGACTAACTTGTTTACCCTCTTTTAATTCCCTAAATACTTGAGAAGTGGGAGTGGGAGAGACACTGTTAGGTCAGGTGGGGCAAGTGGTAGAGAAACATAGGAAGAAAGCCTGGAGATGTAGGCAGTAGGAGAAATGGATGGTAAACGTCTGCTGATGAATTCGTGAAACAGATCAATATGTTGCTCACTAATTAATCATTTTCATCATTTTCTGTCCAATGAAGAGGAAATGAGCTGGCTAAATCTATACTTCCACTTTTCAAGGGTTAAGTGTACCCATTTCTTAGCTCTTTTTAAAACAACCTCACAGAAGACTTTGGTTACTGGGGGCAATAGTGCATGATAGAAAATAATAGAAAAAAAAATAATGAAGTCAAATAGTTAATTTTTTTTTTTTTTTTTTTTTGAGATACAGTGTTGCTCTGTTGCCCAGGCTGGAGTGTAATGGCACGATCTCGGCTCACTGCAACCTCCACCTCCAAGGTTCAAACGATTCTCTTGCCTCAGCCTCCCAAGTGGCTGGGATTATAGGCACGCACCACCACACCCGGCTAATTTTTTTGTATTTTTAGTAGAGACGAGGTTTCACCATGTTGACCAGGCTGATATCGAACTCCTGACCTCAGGTGATCCTCCCCTCTCGGCCTCCCAAAGTGCTGGGATTACAGGAGTGAGCCACTGTGCCCAGCCAAAATTTTTAACTGTGTTGATCCCTGCCTTTCTCATTTGTAAAATAATAATAATGAAATATGCGTAGCTCAGGGTTGTTGTGAGACATCCAATGAGACAGGGGATGCAAACTGACAGCATATTTGACACTTAGTATCCAATAAATGTTAATCCTCCCTTTTCCACCCCTTTTCTGCTTTTATCACTTCCTCATCCTCATCCCAGTATTTACTTACTAGTTGTGTCGCCTTGAGTGGTTAATCTTTCTAAGGGTCACTGTCTGTAGCTGTAAAATGGCAATAAGAAGATCTACTTTGTAGGCTTTTTATTAGATTAAATGAGATAATCCATGCAAAGCACTTAGCACATCACCTATAGTTAGTACTCAGTGGACATTATTATTATTTTATTATTAATCATAAAGGAACTTATTTCTAGGTGACATAGTTAGAAATATCATGGAATCATGAAATACTAGACCTGAAGATCCTTAGTTCTCGATAGGCATATATAGTGGTTTTCACCCTGGGATGGTATCTCCTCAAAGGAGGAATGCATTTGGAAATGCAAGTGGCATTTTCTGGTTGTCACAGTGACTAAGAATGCTACTGGCATTTAGTTACCTGGGGGCCAGGAATCCCAAACATCTACAATGTGCAGGACACTCTCATCCATAAAGAACTGTCCCATCTTAAATGCCAATTACATTGAGAAATACAAAGTTGTTCAGCCACTTCACTGCGGTGCTCAGAGAGATGAAAACAATTAACCAAGGTATCAGATTTAGTTAGCATTATAGCTAGAACTAAATTTTGTATAGAATGTTAACGCTGCATAATTTTTTCCCATCTTTTGCAATTGTCATCAACAGAGCATACATGTCTCTATTTTTAGCAGTGACAATTGTCTCTATAAAATCAGTAAAATTCCTAAGGAAAAAAAAGCCTTAGAGTGTGCTTTTTTACTATGTCTCCAGGAGAGAGAGACAGAGAAAGGAGGAGGTTTTTTTATTTTAATGTTGAATAATAATATATTAGCTTGTTTCACTGGTCCTGTTATAGTAAAGGCTGGAGTCCTTACTATAATATTGTGTTTTTAGTTCCTCAGAACACAATATGAGAGAACTGAAGGCTTGATCTCAGCCCTCCTATGGGATCATTAGTTTTATTTTTATTTTTTGCTTGTATTATTATTTTAATTGACAAATAATTGTATATATTTATGAGGTATACTATGATATTTTCATACATGCATACAAGTGGTAATGATCAAATCAGGGTTATCAGCACATCTATACCTCAAACATCGATCATTTCTTTTTATTAGAAACATTCAAAATCTGCTCTTCCTGCTATTTGGGCTCATTAGTTTTATACAGAGAAAACCCCTGTTCTATAATCATAGCATGTCATGCATGTTGTGGTGAATGTCTAAGAAGGCACGCAACTGCTGAACAACTCTAACCCCACTGCCAAGAAATAGCTCAATTATGTGTCCTGCTGATCATGATTCAAGTTTAGCTCAATGTAGTCTATTTGAACATGTGTGGAGCACTTACGGCTTACAGGGAATTGTTTTAGATGCTTGGGGCACTAAGATGAATTAGACATAGTCCATGCCTCAAAGAGGTTAGAAGACAAAAATGTAAGCAGATTATTTTAATACAGTAAAGTTAGTATTATAGTAGAGGTAGAATTATCCATTTATAGAGTAAGCTAAATTAATAAATTGATTTTGATTAGTCATTTAAATGTTTTAAATAACACAGACACATCAGTTACCTTAATACACCAAGGGAAACACATCTGTTCTAGTCATCATATATAAGATGACTGTCTTATATTACAAATTTGTACATTTGTCTGTCTTTCAGAGTTAGGGTGTATACTGAGTAAGACTGGGTAAGAATGTTACTTAACGTTCCCTTTGACTCAGTTTGCTCAATTAGAAAAATCATAAATTATGCATTTCTGCCCTACTTAGCTCTGAGTATTATTGTAATAGAAGGCAATAATACCTGTGAATGCTTTATCCATACTACGTGTGACACCACTTCCTCTTTCCAGAAAGGCTACATTTCTCAGCCCCTTTCTGTAGCTAAAGGTATTATTTTACTAATTCTTATCAATGAACTATTAGTGAAAGTGATATTACTTCTAGCCTAAGCAGTTAAAGGTGGTTGTACTTTCTCTACAAATGAACTTTTCTCCTTGTGCAGTCACTTTGGAGGCCATGTGTCCCAGATGACATAGAACTACAAAGGACAACATAGAACTACAAAACAGAGAAGGCTATATACTCTCTATTGGACTTGATGTAAGAAATATTTTGTTGTCACTGAGATTTTAGTGTGTATGCATTACTGCAGCCCAGCTTATCGCATATTTTCCCTTGCACATTACAGCTATAAATTATTATTTTTGAAACTTACTAGCATGCTTAGATGGTCTCATTACCCAGTGGCCCTGGGAATATTTACTGCATTAAGGCAAAACCTCAGAGAATTTGTTATTCTCCAATACAACATTCTTCTGGATGCTAAACAAAGTCTACATGACGTTCCATCTCTCATTTCTGTTTTCAATACCCACCTCCTTTCATATATTGGTTTTTAGCATATGTCCTAAAACTGTTTCTCAACTAACATGTCACCATGTGTCTTTTATGTCAAAGGAGCCAAATATGTGAGGCATGCCAATTTGCCAATTTTATCCATGTTAGGAACGAACAGCTTTGAAAGCTTCCTCACTGGATGACAAAGATTTTGATCACGACAAGTGGAGGGTTTGTCGGCATCTGCAATGATACTTGCTACCTAAGGGAAAACTTTCCAAATGTATGTTTCAGACAAGAGCATTTACTGTGGTGTGCATCACAAGTAAAAACACTTGGAATAGTCATCCCAAGAACTCTTTTTTGCTCTTTTATAGAAGCTTTTATTATTGCAAATATCCTTAGTAGTTGAAAAATACACAAGTACAATATATATACAATTATTGGAAGATCATAGAATAGTAATGCTCTTGAAATATCAAGTTCTCACCTGTTCTACAGTTTGACCTCTGGTAACATACTCATTACCAACTTTGATTCTAGGATGGATCAAGCCCTTTACCAACTCAGAGGAGTTAATGCCCATGAGGAAAGCAACTTTGTCAGCATCTGGTCATCAGAAATAGAAGAGAAGGAAGGAGAGAGGAAAACACTGTTAAAATTCATTCCATTATAGTCAAACTAACTACCCAAAGGACAGAAAGATAGTGTGTTTAGATCAATGTAGCAAGGTGGATTGTAGTTTTCAAATAAATGCCTGAATCCTAAAAGTTTAAAGGAACCTATTTCTTGGAAATGCAAGTCAAAGGCACATTGAAATCTCACTTCATCAGTTTGTTGGAATTAATGAAAAAGAAAATATAACGCCACTCACACCCACTTGAATGACTGTAATCAAAAAGGCAGACAATAACAAGTGTTGTCAAGAATGTGGCAAAAATGGAACCCTCATACATTGTGGGTGGGAATGCAAAATGATGTGAATTTTCTGTAAGAAACAGTTTGACAGTTACTCTGAAGTTAAGCATAGAGTTACTATAGAACCCAGCAATTTCACTTTTAGGTACACACCCAAGAGAAATGAAAACATATGTTCACACAAAAAATTGTACACAAATGTTTCTAGCAGCATTATTCACAATAGTCAAAAGGCAGGGAAAAGTGAAATATCCATCACTGATGAATGGATAAAAATATGTGGTATACTCATATAATAGGATATTGCTAGTCATTTTACAAAAATGAAGCATTGATGTGTGCTACAACATGGCTGAAACTTGAAAACATTATGCTAAGTGAAAGGAAATCAGACACAAAAGGCCACATATTGCAGGATTTCTTTTCTATGAAATGTTCAGAACAAGCAAATCCATGAGGACAGAAAGTCGATTTTGGTTGCCACAGTCTGAGGAGAAGCAAAAATCAAAGTAACCACTAATAGTTGCTACTAAGAGTTTATTTTTGTGATAATAAAATATTCTGGAATTAGATAGTTGTGGTTGCACAGCCTTGAGAATATACTAAAACCCAATAACCATACAGTTTAAAAGGGTGAATATTATGGCATATGAATCTTCTAAAAGAGGACTAGTATCAAGAAATAGACTCTTTTAAAAGTTGAGATATAATTTGTCTGAAGGACATGGAAAATGCCATCTTTATTACTTGTTTTCTCTTTCTATGCATGTACTTGTGGACTCTTTCAACAAAACACGGACTTGGGCCATGTAATCTGATAATTATAGACAAGCACCAATCAACAGAAGCCAGGACACTTGCCAGTTATCTGTAAAACGCCCATCCTTTCCCTGCAAAGTCTCTGTTTACTCCGTAGTGCCCTCTGCTGTCCAACAATAATACTTACACCCCACAAAATTGTTTTATGAAAGAAAACTTCCATTTCCTAAAGTAGTGGAGAATAAGTATTATCAGAAGGAAAAGTAAATAGGCATGCATCACGTTAGGTATGAAAAAATGACATAAAATAATGACACAGGCAAAAAGTTATAAGCATATTTCAAATTGTAGATTATTTCAGTTACCAAACAAAATAAATACTCCACTCATCCAAAACCTCTCTCTGCTTTCTATTTTAAATGAATTTGGAGATATGCTAGTATGTCTGGCATAGTCATTCTGTTGAATAATGTCTTATAATAGAAGGTAATGCAGCCTTTCTTTAATTCACTAAAGAAAAAAAAAACTGCAAATTTTCCTGAGCAATAATCACAAACAGAAAATAAAGTAAAAACAAAACAATTAGTGAGCTCTATCTCATCTGTATTAGCAATATCAATTTCCTTTTCACAGCCTTTTAAGTGTTTACAAGGCTTAAAATGTTTGAAATGTTTGATTTGCTTATAAACTAAAATCAATATATATTATACATACATTGCTACAAGCTACATACCTACTTTATGTTAGTTTATTTGCAGTGATAATAGCCTGGGTACTTGGTTGCTACGAAACCTTTCAAAACACAAAGCTTATCTGGAAAAATAAATGAAAATCAAAAGTACAGCAGACATGTCCATCCTGTGCTGAGATGAGTCTGCTAATAGTGCCAGTTTTGGAGGCAAAAGCTTGACAATTTCAAGTTGAGAATCCGGTATGTCAGATCATAGACTTTTTGAACTGGGAGAGACTTTATAGAGTATCTAATCCAATGTGAAAATATGTAAAAGATGGGAAGAAATAAAATGTGTCTGGTCAATCTGAGTGGAGATGAACAGTAACCAACAATGTGAAAAACAATTTTCTGGTATCTGTCCAGGTTTAAAAAAAAAGAGCAAACACTTGTTTTTTCTAAGCTTTGGAAGCATGCAGAGGCATAATACAGATAATAATAGTCTCAAGGAATAGTTTCCCACGCCGAGAGTCTTCATATATCCTTTTTCCAGTGTTAAGCACAGTCCTTTGAGTCTATTTTTATCCATGAACAAAAGAAACTCAAATTCTCTCAGGAGTACCACACCTTAAGCTTAACAGAAATAGCATGTAACATTATAGGATTATTTCTCACTTACTCCAGAGACAGTTGAGTATCTACAGACAGGACTAGTGTGCCCTGGATTTACTCCAGAGATTTACATTATGCATTACATATGTTCTCTGTTTTGGGGGGCGGAAGAAGCAATAGAAGTCATCATCTTCCAAAAAGTAAATTACTTCATTTGCACTAAACGTTTACAGTTTACAACCAAGATGAAAATAGCGTAAATCTATGAATAAATGCCCATCTGACATTCAGGAACTACTATTGTAAAGATAGCAATGTGTGTAAACATATTTTAATCGTATTCCCAAAGAGGCTTTATGAAATTCCCACCCATAAGCATCAGTTCCTTCAGGACCTTGTGAATGAACCCATGGACTTTAATTAGGCTGCATGATCTTACCTGGGGGAGGTCACATTTAGCTACAGTGGTGGTTCTCAAGCATCAGTGTGCATTGGCATAGCTGGAGAGCTAATCAAATATTAAACAACAGGCTCCCTGAAGCAGGTTAGGGGCTGGGCAGCTCTAGTTTTATCATGTTACCCAGGTGATTCTGATACACATACAAATTTAAGAACAAAGTTGTTATTCTGGTAGTCCTCAACTTTGACGGCACATTGGGGTCCCTGGCAAGTTGTAAAAACAAATACTGATGCCTGAAATTCACCCACAGAAATCTGGTTTGTCTGGCTTGGGTAATGCCTGAGCATCAGGATTTTAAAAGTTCCCCACTGATTGTGGTGAGCAGCCAAGTTTGCAAACTACTGTCTAGAGAAGAGTAACCAGGTTTGGTAAGTTTATTTTGAAATCAGGAAGATGGAAAGAACAAAGTATGACTTCACCTGAAAATAGGTAAAAAGATAGAAAAATTCAAAAAGCAATCTTTTCCAAATTTACAATTCTATCCCAGTTCAGTCCCATCTGCAAATAACCAGATATGAAAGAATGAAACAAAATCCAGTTTTGTCAGTCTCAGGGGTTATGATAATCATATTAATCTCTTTTATGGAAGGTTATAATACAATTTTTGAGTTGTTCATATTTCATTAATTTATTAAACAAAGTTTACTGAGCATTTGCTATATGTAAGCCCTGATGCTAGATAATGTAGTAAGAAAATAAATAAAAAAGGCAAAAATCCCTGGCATCAAGAAATTATAATCTATGAGAGTAAGTAAAACACGGGGAAAAAAATAATATGTCAGTAAAACAACTGCATAAGAGACACAGGTATCGAGTATCATGAAAGTGTGAAGCAGGGCAAGAGCCCTTCTGGGCTGCATGACTGGGGAAGGATTAAAAAAGAAACAACATTCAATCTGAGCCTGAAGGATGACAAGAGTTTTTGGAGGTAAATATGGGAGAACAAGAGTTTCTGTAAAAATGAACAGCACGACTTGAAGCCACAGGCATTGAAGAGTACAAGGTATGGTCAAAGAAGAGGTTATAACCCAGATGGATTGGACTACAGTGCCAGGGGGTGAGTGAGAAACTGAGAAAAGTGGGTGATTTCTGGTTGCAGAAGACATCTAATGCTGCTATAACGTATTAATTAAAGAATGGGGAAATGTTAAAGGAGCTGTAAGCAGAGAAATGACATAATTAGAATCAGGCTTTAGAATGCTTAATCTTGGAAATGTGCAAGACAGACCCGAGTAGGAAGAGTTTTACAGTACAGAGTGAACCCATTGCAGAATGCCCAAGTGTCAGATGCTGAAGCTCCAAATTAGTAATGAGAAAGGGAGAAAAAGAGACTGAGAAATATGACTAGGAGGTTTTCAGTCTGAGAAGCAGAGAGAAGAACAGTACTGTAAATATGAATAGAAATGCCAATAGGAAGACATCACTTAGGGGAGAAGATGATGGACTTTTAGCCATGCAGAGTTTAGGATACTAGAAAATATGCAGCTGAGAGTTGGAAATATGGAGTTGGAACTCAAGAAAGAGGCAAAGGCTAGGATGCCCCTTTGGATTTAGGTGCTCTTCCCCCTTCCCTCTTCTCCATCTGTCAAGCTCCTTCAATTCCTTCCCAAATAATTAACTGGGAAAAATTTACCAAAGCTTAATACATTAAGAACCCCTAGAATTAAAGAAAAATTCAACACCTCTGTTTTTAAAATGAGCTAAAGGTAGAAGCATACTGAAAAAAACTCAGTATCCAGTAAGATGCTTAAGTTAATTATGGCACATTCACACAATGGAATATTTTGTAGCCATCTAAAAAGATATTGCAGAAAAGACAAAAGATATTCAAATATAATTTAGTAAAAAAAAATACTAGCATGCATATGATCACAAATTTTTATTTTAAAAAGTTATATGTGCATATTCAACTAGAAAGCTACATTAAAAAATATGTCCTTTGGCATTCACAGTGATTGTCCCTGAGTAGGTAGGATTCACGTAACAAATAATTATCCATTACTATGTGCCAGGCACATTTTAAAACCTGGAAATATAGCAATGAACACACCAAATGAGGTCCCTGCTCTTAAAAAGCTTACATCTGGTGAAGACTGAGGGGTGAAGGCTAGGACAGTCCATAAAAACTAGCTGTATGAATGACATGAAGAAAAATATTTAGATTAGGGGGATAGTGGTGGAGGTAGCTAGAGAAGGCTTTTCTAATAAGGTAAGATCCAAGAAGTTACTTTAATAAGTGAGGGAGTAAGACATGAGGACAGGAGAAAAGTTCCAGGCAGAAAGAGGAGTTAGTGAAAATAGTCCTTCAATAGGAGTGCTTACAGGCTCCAAAAACAACCAAGAGGCCAGGACATCTGAGTGGAGGAGAACGAGAGCAGAGAAAATGGTAGATTTTGCTACTAACGGTAGGGATTAGAGAGAGACAGAGAAGCATTGGTTGGTGCAAACATAATTGCGGTTTTTGCTATTAAAAGTAATGACAAAAACCACAACTACATTTGCACCAACCTAATATCATAGAGGTTAAGGAAGCTGTGACAGGGATGTGGGGTTTTATTTGGAGTAAGGTGGGAGCCATTGTTGAGTTTAGAGCAGAAGCAGGACAGGGTGGAACAAGGGCTGACTGACACTATGAAAGGACTGACAGTAGCTTCTGGGTGCAGAGCTGTCCACCTATCCATCACAGGCAATGGTTCAGGCAGGGAGACAAGGAAGGAGGCTGTGGCAATAACCTGGTAAGAAATGGTGGCTTGGGCTAGGTGGTGGCAGTGGACATGGCCATGGGGATAAGTTGTGAGCTTTTGGATTTCAAAGGTAGAGACAAAGAAAAAGAGAGGAGTCTGGATGATTCTGAGATTTGAGTCAGGGCAACTGGGAAAACCTAGTTGGCATTTTGGGGATTTATTTTAATGATCATTCTAGACAGATCATTCATTGTAAGGTGCCATAAATCTTTCTGGTAAGCAGAAAAGAGTATAGATTTTTTTAAATGTGAAGAAAAAACAAGGGGAAGTAAAGCCTCCTGGTCTCACCCCTATGAGTTAGTTACATCCCGCTGGAATTCCAAGGGCCTTAGTTCACATCTCCATTATGTCACTTAATACATTTTATCATAATTTGCTCCTTATTATTTTTATTTTATTTTGTTTATTTTTTTGAGACTGAGTCTTGCTCTGTCACCCACGCTGGAGTGCAGTGGTGCGATCTCGGCTCACTGCTACCTCTGCCTCCTGGGTTCCAGCGATTCTCATGCCTCAGTCTCCCAAGTAGCTGGGATTATAGGTGTACGCCACCACTCTCCGCCAATTTTTTGTATTTTCAGTAGAGACATGGTTTTGCTATATTGGCCAGGCTGGTCTTGAACTCCTGGCCTCAAGTGATCCACCCGCCTCGGCCTCCCAAAGTGCTGGGATCACAAGTGTGAGCCACTGTGTCAGGCCATGATTCGTTCCTTTCTCTCATTGTTCTCGATAATCTATGTGCTAAAGGCATTCTCTTTCACCCAAGTTTAGCAAATTGACTGGATCATCAATAATTATTGAGGAGTGCTTCTTGATTCTGTGATAGGAGGATTCTACATTAGAATGGTAGTTGACAGAACCATTTTTGAAGAACAGCAACCAAGGGAGACACTATTGATTAATTTTAAGTAAGAGGTGAGGTTAAGTGCAAGGAGAAGGGGGCAGGCTTGGGCCCAGGGATTTGAAGTATATACCGTATCTTCAAAGTAATTCTTACTTTCTGTGCCATCTGCTTCCAGTTGCTCTTCTGTAAGTTTCTGTTTAAATTTCATGTTTCCAAAGTGCATGATGGCTCCAGTGAGTTTATAGCATCCATACTTCTCATCAGGAAGAAAGCCCAAGATGTCCATGGCTTGCTGTAAAAACAGAAACAGATGGCCCTGTCTTCATTTGCCTAATGGCTGCAGTGAGCACCTCACCCCCGCTGTGTTACACCTCGGGCTGTGGGCTGAAGGGAATGAGATAGACAGCTCTGTTCAAAGCAATGCAAATCAGCCCTGTTGGCACTTGGTCACCCGCAGTCTGCTCATCCCTTTAAAAGAGAATTAGGAAGGCACAAGACTAGGCTTGTTTAGTTCCCTGTAGTTTTAGAACTTTCCTTCAATGCCCTGCCTCTCTCTGGTCCCTTCCAGCAACATATAGATCACTAATTGGCTATATGAGGTCAATTATTTTGCCTTTCGTGGTTACGGCAGAAAGCACCATATCTGCTGAGTTGCTTGTTTCTGTGATCCCATGTGTTCTCCTGACTTTATTCTAGAGCAGACACATTTCAAAGACTGGTGAAAAGAAATGTTTAAGAAAAGCCACCTCACCATAAAATTGCATCCTAAGTATCCACTGCACAAGATGTGCATTCTCATACACCCCAAGAGGGAAAAAATTGGCACAATCTTTCTAGTGGTTAATTTAGAATATGTACCAAGAGACTATAAAAAATTCATAATCCTTAGTATTTTCACTTCTAGGAACCTAGCATAAGGTGAATCTGATATACAGAAAAAGTGTTAAGCTACAGAGATATTCACCTCAGTGGGAGTGAAAAAAATCTTGAGTCTAACACTAGCTCAATAAACAACAGGACAAATGCCTGATAAAATCTTAAGTACCCACTTAAATGTTTATGAAGAGTTCCTAAAGATACTTGAAATGCTTAAACGATTAAACTGAGAAAGCAAATTCTATATGCCAAATGTATATGCAGCATAATTACAGTCTTTTGGTAAAAAACAAAAAACACTAACATGACCATACAAAAGCAGCTGCAAATAGATAAAAACAGAATAAAGACTGTAAAGATATACACCAAATAAAAGAGATGTTTGCCACTGACTTGAAATATCTTTCTACTTTTTCATAGCTTCCAAAGTTACCATATTGACAACGTGCAGTTTTCTCATAAGTCAGTAAACTTTGGACAGAAGCAGCCCTACACCCCTATGGAAGCAAGACCACTTCTCCCCCCTATGGAAGCAAGATCACTTCTCCGGGTCTCTGAAGAACAGAACTCTAAGATGCTGTCTTTCATTTCTCATTGCCATTACCAGATTTCGCTTTGACAACTAACAAGCCTTACTTCTGTGGCCAGCAATTCTTCAGCATCATCCAAGCTCTCCACAGTAACTGCTCCACAGGAGCAAAAGTGGAAGTCTGAGGGATTTGCAGACACCAGGAGCATATCTAGAGTGGGAAAAACATTCGTTAAACAGCTTAAAGAAATCCACAAGTGCCTTAGAAAATAATTGGTCAATATTCACAGTTTACAGTTTAAATCATACTTGTAAACAAGCCAAAATAAAATCCATATTTTAGACCCAAACTTCTGCAATCAATGTTTGCCCTCTATTAAATTGTCAGTAATGTGTTAATGCCTCCCAAGAGAAGACAGGCTGGCAAATTCCAAAAGCAGATTCAATTGCAGCAGTTTCAATTGGTGCAAAAAAACAAAAACAAACGAATAACAACAACAACAAAACACAGACAATGTGTGCTGGTAAAACTTTGAAAACAGGAATTTGGCCTAGATTTATGACTGAGGGCTGGAGGACAAAAGTATTTTGTAAAATTATAAGTAGAACAGATCTGAGCTTCAAAAGCTAGGAAGCAGCCAGACCTTGGGGTCAGCGCCCAGGGAACATTAGCAGGGCAACCCTGTCACATCACATCCCTATTAGGGAGCTGAGTCTGTCTTTCAAGGGATCCATAAGTCAGCTGCTGTGTTCAATGCTGCACCCTGATATGTCTAAGAGTACTGACATGATTCACTTAGTCAGGAAACATAATCCAGGCCGAAGCAGAGGCAGGCTGTCAGTCACGCATCAACTGACTTGGCAGAATCACATTAACCTCTCACTGCCCAACACTTGATCCCAATGAAGTTTTCTTGAGCTGATCTTATTTTTCTATTTATTGCTCAATGAAGTGAAAATCGGTTATCTTGAACCCCAGATCTCAGAAACAAAGAAATTGGGCTACATAAACGTTCACAGCAGCTTTGTTAGAAAACAAGTCAAATGACCATCTGCAGTTGAATGGGCTAACAAACTGTTGTACATCCATACAGTGGATTATTATTCAGCAAACAAAGGAATGAACTATAAATACGTGCTAGAACATGGAAGAATTTCAAAATAATTATGCTGGGTGAAATAAGCCTGACAAGAAGAATATACACTCTATTTTTTTCGTTTTGTCTTTAAACATTCTAGAAAATGCAAACTAATCTATGGTGACGGAAAGCATATTAGTGGTTGCTTAGGGACTGGGGCTGGGAGAGGAGGGTTCCAATGAGTGAGAAGGGACAGGAGGGAGGTCCAAGGACCTTCTGAAGATCCAAGGACACTTTTGAAAGTATACATGCATTACGTTGATTGTGGTGATGGTTTCATACACACGCATATATATGTTAACACTTACCTGTTATATACTTAAAACACATGCCGTGTACTTTAGTTGAAAAGTACTTCAATAAATTTGTTTTATAAAACTTTAAAAATAAAACAAAATTGGCCTAGCTTAAATCAAGCAGAAGGTTAATATATGTATTTTAATAAAAATGACCTGTAAAATTTTTTACAGTACTTGTTTTTTAAATGATTTTTATTTTTTAAATTGACAATTTAAAATTGTATATATTTATGGCGTACAACATGATGTTTTGATACATGTATACATTGCAGAATGGCTTATTCCAGCTAAGTAATGTATCATCATTTCACATACTTATTTTGTGTGGTGAGAATATTTAAAATCTACTCTGTTAACCATTTCAAGCATATAATACATGGTTATTAACTATAATCACTGTGTTGTAGAATAGATCGTCTGAATTTATTCAACTTTTTAAGATTCTACATGGGTGAGATAATGTGGTATTTGTCTTTCTGTCCCTGCCTTATTTCACTTAGCATAATGTCCTTCAGGTTCATCCACATTACCATACTTGACAAACATAACAAGATGTTCTTTTCTTTTCTTCTCTTTTATTTTCTTTTTGAGACAGGGTCTCGCTCTGTCACCCAGGCTAAGGTGCGGTGGCACGATCACAGCTCACTGAAGCCTCAGTCTCCCAGGCTCAAGTGATCCTCCCACTTCAGCCTCCCTAGTAGCTGAGACCACAGGTGCATGCCACCATGATCAACTAATTTTTTAATTTTTTATAGAAACAGGGTCTTGCTATGTTGCTCAGGCTGACCTTGAACTCCTGGGCTCAAGCAATCCTCCCTCCTGGGCCTTCCAAAGTGCTGGGATTACAGTCATGAGCTACCATACCTAGCCAAGATTTCCTTCTTTTTCTTTAAGGCATAATAGTATCCTATTGTGTATATAGACCACATTTTCTTTATCCATTCATCCTTCATGGACACTTGGGTTGTTTCTCTATCTCGGCAATTGTGAACAATGCTGCAGTGAACATGGAGGTACAGATATTTCTTCAGGATACTGAATTCACTTCCCTTGGATGTATTCCCAGTAGTGAGATAACTGGATCATAAGGTAGTTCTATTTGTAATTTTTTTTATTAACTTTCGTACCATTTTTCATAATAACTGTAGTAATTTATAGTTGACTCAACAGTGAACAAGGGTTCCCTTTTCTTCACATCTTTGCCGACATTTATTCTCTCTTGTCTTCTGATAGCAAGACAATATCTCATTATGGTTTTTGCTTTGCATTTCTGTGATGATTACTGATGTTGAGTGTTTTCTCACAGACCTGTTGGTCATTTGCGTGTCTTCTTTGGAGAAATGTCTGTCACGTTCTTGATCCATTTTTTAATCTGGTTGTTTTCTTGCTATTGAGTTGAGTTCTTTATATACTTTAGATATTAACCCCTTATCAACATACAGTTTGCAAGTATTTTTTTTTTTTTTTTTTTTTTTTGAGACGGAGTCTGGCTCTGCCGCCCAGGCTGGAGTGCAGTGGCCAGATCTCAGCTCACTGCAAGCTCCGCCTCCCGGGTTTACGCCATTCTCCTGCCTCAGCCTCCGGAGTAGCTGGGACTACAGGCGCCCGCCACGTCGCCCGGCTAGTTTTTTGTATTTTTTAGTAGAGACGGGGTTTCACCGTGTTAGCCAGGATGGTCTCGATCTCCTGACCTCGTGATCCGCGCAAGTATTTTTTCTCGTTCATTCAGTAGATTCTCTCATGATGATGCATGATTGTTGTATAGTTTATGAAGCGAATACTCAGGGTATGAGGCCAAATGTCAAGGATTCCAATATGGAAGGACCTCTTGGTCACTTATCATCACTCCTGGAATCTATACACTAGTTGAATAGCAAGAATAGGTACAATAAATAAATAGAAACAAAAAAAGCCAAAAGAAAAAGAAAAGAAAAGGGAAAATTTATGTAGGACCAAGCTATATAGATGGCAGTGAGAGCTAAGGATTTTGAATGAGCCCTGTCCAAAAGAACTGAAGAAATGAGTCTTAGCTATGCCTGGAACAAGGGTCAGATATAATTGAGAGCAAAGGGGTGAAGGGTTACTCATGGCCATGTAGAGGTCAAATAGGGGCTGGCTCTGAGGTAACATGTCACCTCATTTCCTTGACTCCTTCAGTGGGTGGCCAGCCTCTCTGCTGTGATTTCCATACCCAATTCTTTTGTAGTATGCACAAATCCTCATATTTCAGGATATGTGGACATCATCCTCATATTGTTAAGATATGTCCTCTTGTATTAAGCCTCAGGATACTCTGAAGCTCTTCTTTGGCAAACATGGATGGTAAGAGTTCCAGATTATCTTTTAAAATGTCCCCCAAAAGGACAATGGGTGCTAAAACAGGTAGACTGACAATACCCAGCTTGGACCACCAGATGTCAGGCTTTGCACAGTAATCAATCTCAGCAACCCCCAAAGACTGAAGAAGATAAATGAATTCAAGATAAACATGAATTTTCCATAGCAGCCCAAAGGCATCAGATGCTTCTATTAGTAAACAGAGATGCTCTGAAAATAATCTTGCAGTCTCTGCTGGTACCTTCATCAGATCTTATGTGTCAGTCGCCCTATACCATCCAGAAACACATGTCAAGAGTGTTAGATTTGATAGGGTTAATCAATGGAAGACCAAAAAAAAAATCCTGTTCCAGGTTGAGGTGAAGAGAAGGTGGGGAGGAGAATGTACTGCATACATAACACCAATTACATCTATGGCAAAAATAATTGTCTCGTTCGCAGAGCTTTCCCCATTTGGTAAGGGTACTTTAAAGACCAAGTAGTCAAAACACTGCTAGATTTATACCATACTTAATCTAAGCATAATGGACTGGGAAAATTGTTCCCACCAGTTCACTAGCCTGGATCTGTAATGTTATCCTATGTCCACTTCTGTGGGAGCATTTTTGTCCTCAAAAGCTTACCTCAAATACAATACCTTGGAAATCAAATCAGCATGTCATTCTCTCCTTCCAATGAATCCCTATGCCACTTTAAACTCTCTGCCATGGTCTACAATGTGCTGCATGGTCTAACCCCTGCCTACTTTACCCTATGTTACCCTCTCTACCACCCACAGTGGCCATTTTGCTATTCCAATAAGAAATCAAATGCATTCCTGCCTCAGGACCTTTGCAGCCACTGTTCCCTCCTCCTGGAATTTTATTCCTGGAAATCTTTGCCTACTTGCTCCCTTACTTATTGAGGTGTCTGCAAAAATACTGTCTTTTCAGAGGAATTCCCTGACAATTTCATCTAAAATAGAACTATCCACAACTCTACCAAACCCCATTTCTTTCTGTCCCCTCACCGCACTTTATTTTTCTTTATTCACCTGCCATATAACCTACAAAGAAATTAGAGCATTTTTTTTTTCTTTTTTGAGACAGAGTGAGACTCTGTCTCCCAGGCTAGAGTGCAGTGGCACATTCTCGGCTCACTGCAACCTCTGCCTCCCAGGTTCAAGTGATTCTTCTGCCTCAGCCTCCCAAGTAGCCACAATTACTAGCACCCGCCACCATGCCTGGCTAAGTTTCATGTTTTCACTAGAGACTGGGTTTTACCATGTTGGCCAGGCTGGTCTCGAACTCCTGCCCTCAAGCAGTCCACCTGCCTCAGTCTCCCAAAGTGTTGAGATTACAGGCATGAGTCACCATGCCCAGCCTAGATCATATATTCTGTACTTGTTTGTTGCCTGTCTTCCACACTAGACTGTAAGCTCAGAAGGGCAGAGGCCTGTCTATCTTGTATCACCACTGTACCCCCCATGATTAAAAAGCAGTGCCTGCAAGTATACATATGTAACAAACCTGCACGTTATGCACATGTACCCTAGAACTTAAAGTTTAATAAAAAAAAAAAAAAAAAAAAAGCAGTGCCTGATGTACACATGGAAGCTCCAGAATAAATATTTGTTGAATAAATACATGAAATTCATTCCCTTATTCCACAGTGTTTTTTTTTTTTTTTTTTTTCTTATTTTGTTTATGGCACTATCATTCTCCTAATCAAATCACAAAACTTGGGGATATTTTTGACTCATCACTCTTCCTCACTCCTACATTCAGTCACTACCAAGACCTGTCTATTCTTCCATGCATCTATCCCTTTTCCCCCACCCTTCCATTCCCACTCTTTTAGATCACTGTCTTGTCATCTCATACTGGGACATTTGCAATACCTTCCATCCAAATCTCTGCCTCTACATCATCCTGCCCATTACCAGCTTAATCGTCCCAAATACTGCCCTCAATAAATCATGACCTCCTATTGCCTCACTCCCCACAACACACTCACACACTTGCTCTGCCAACTCCCTGAGTTCAGAAACCATCAGAATAAAATCTCCACTATTCCTCTATGCAAATCTTTTCCTTTAGTCAAACTGGTCTCTCCGTTCCCTGCTCCTGCTTTGCCCTTTCCCAACATTGTGTACACTCTTCCTCCTACCAGAAGTAGCCTCCACTCTTCACTTTGTCTGACTGAATCCCCTTCCCATTCTTCGTTTCCCAACCTAAATTCCCCTTCTTTATAAGCCTCCTCAGCCAGACATGGTGGTTCACACCTGTAATCCCAGCACTTTGGGAGGCCAAGGTGGGAGGATTTCTTGAGGCCAGGAGTTTGACACCAGCCTGGCCAACATAATGAAACCCCATCTCTACTAAAAAAGAAAAAAGAGAGGAAACTCCCATTGACCACCACACACTATGATGCTATCTCCCTCCCCTGGTCTCTTATCTTTACCACTCAGGTAATTCTAATTGAGGCCTTAAATTAACACGTTTATACATACACACACACACACACACACACACACACACACACTCACCCACTCACCTCTGCTGGGTATCCTACCCACTTTCAAACACTCTTCTTCCTTTTGCTACCAAATTGAAAAAGAAGTGTTGCCATTTACTGTCTGTCCATATAAAATTATACAACACTAGTTCTATAATTGGTTCAACTCCCTAAGTTTTAAGGATGAATATACTGAAGTCTAAATAGGCTAAGAAACTTACTGAATAACACTTTTTCATCCCCCAAATATGGCTTATTTTTCTTGTTTTGAAATAACCCTAAGCTCCAGAATCCTACACTTACCATGAAGCTCTTTTTGTCCAGATAAAATTTGATAGAATATGTGGTAGTTCCTCTCTCCAGGATGCTGGAAAATCACCCTGGACTTTTCAAGCAAATCTGGATGATGAGAAATGAATAAAGATTCATACTTAGGCATTCTTGTAAAATGTAGAACAAAAGAAATCAGGCTGAGTGCAGTGGCTCACAGCTGTAATCCCAGCATTTTGGGAGGTCGAGGTGGGAGGAGCACTTGAGGCCAGGAGTTTGAAACCAGCCTGTGCAACATAGTGAGACCCCGTTTCCACAAAGAAAAATTTTAAAAATTAGCTGGGCATGGTGGCACATGCCTGTAGCTGCAGCTACTTGAGAGGCTGAGGTAGAGGATTGCTTGATCCCAGGAGTTTGAGGCTGCAGTGAGCCATGATCATGCCATGGCACTCCAGCCTGAACAACAGAGCAAGACCCTGTCAGGAAAGAAAAGAAAAGAAGGAAAGAAGGAAGGGAGAAAGAGAAAGAGAGAGAGAAAAAAGGAAAGGAAAAGAAAGAAAAGAAAAGAAGGAAGGAAGAGGAAAAAGAGTAATCAGATAGTGCATTGAGTACTTACAGATATCAATGTCCACAGATGACAGCATGCCTCTGGCACCAAAGTGCATCCTGATGAATTTGCCCTAGTGTAGACACAGAACACACTCAGACACAGAACAGTTTCCTATTCAAATTTTCCAAGCACTTGCAAGGGCTTCATTATATGTAACTCTCAAAACAACTACTTCCTCAAAAGTAAGAAACAAACAAACCAAAAAAAAAAAAAAAAAAAAAAAAAGAACAGAAAAATGTAATGTGGGTTTGAGATGAGATAGCACCAGCTAATATCTGGAGGAAGCCAGAATGACTGTCAGGACAAGCAGTGGTTCTGGCCTGTAGCCCCAAATCTGCTGATTGCTACCTGTGTATTCTTGTGGGCACTGTGAAATCTCTCTGGGCCTCACTGTTCTTACCTAAAGATGAGAAAAATATTTCCTCAGCATATTTGTTTGTTCATTCAACAAACATTCATTGAGCATCTACTAAGATCCAGGTAACCTTCTAGGCACTGGAGATACCACGCAAGAAAAACAGAAATGGTCCCTACCCTCACGAATCTTATAGGCTAGTGGGTAAGCAGCTACTGCAACAGCTCTGACATAAAATCACAAGAAAAGCCAGTATCCTAGAACTTAGAGAGTCAGAGAAAGAGGGGGCATAAAATGGAGTTGAAGAGGTAGACAAACTCCATATCATGTAAGCCATATAGAACACGGGAAAGGGTAGGGTTTTATTTTTTGTGTGTTTGGGAGACATTGTAAGGTTTTAAGCAGAGGAGTGATGTGATCTAATTTGTTTCAAAGCACACCTTGGCCTAAATAATAGACGGATACCCTTTCTTCCTTTCAGTGAAAAGCCATAAGGCAGGATCTAGAGGGGCAGAAATGCTGTCCAGAGGTGCCAGTGCCCATGTCAGAATGCCAGATGCAGCTAAGGAGGTGGCACCCTCTGGTGGCAGCTAGAGCCTGTGGGATGAGGATGCTGGAACAGGGAGGAAGGCAGCCTGGTGGAGGTTGGCCCATGCCAGGAAGGCACCAGAGCAGGACAGCAGCCTGGCAAGAAGAGGTGAGTAGCTCTGTACATGAGGATCGAACAGGTACATTAAAATATGTAGGACAGTGGGAGTCACACAAACACACATGTATATATACCCATACATACAAACGTGCAGGTACATACATATGTGTGCACATACTCATATACAGAGGTATATATATACATATCTATTTAGTATTAATTGAAAATTTTAACCCAGATTTCTTGATTATTTTGAACTCCTTTTTCTTTTTCCTTCTCTCTTCTTTCTTTCCTTCCACTGATCCATCTTCATGCTTATTTTTCTCCTCTACTTCTTTCCTTCTGTCTTTCCAACTTTTCTCTCCTTTCTGTTCTCTTCTTCATCACTTTTTAAGGCAAGTTCCTGCTCTGTCGCCCAGCCGGAGTGTAGTAGTATCATCATAGCTCATTGTAGCCTCAAACACCTGGGTTCAAGTCATCCTCCTGCCTCAGCCACTTGAGTAACTGGGACTACAGGTGCACACCACCACTCCAGGCTAATATTTTTGTTTTTAGTAGAGACAAAGTCTCACTGTGTTACCCAGGCTGATCTCGAACTTCTGGGCTCAAGCGATCTGCCCACTTCAGCCTCCCAAAATGTTAGGGTTACAGGCGTGAGCCACCACACTTGGCTATCTTTCTTTTTACTCGATATTTTCCCCTTTCTTCCTTTTATTTTTTTCCTTATCTTTCCTCTTTCCTTTTTAAAAATGTTCTTTTTCCATCCCTCTATTCCTTCCTTTTTCCTCCCTTGCTTTTTTTCCCTAGCTTTCTATCTTTCATATTTCAGCAGAAAGTCCTTTAGCATTCTAACAAGTCCCAAATCTACCAGTTGTTTTATGAACCAGTATTAGTGCCTGCTATGACCAGCCAGACACTGTAAGCACATCTAAATGTGAACAGAGCAGCTCTAAGGCTTTGGATGGAAACTAGCCAAATCAGCATGTGGTTATTATTTAATTATGCCCGGAGACTTAAACAGGAAGCCTTCTGCAAATTTTCTTGTGAATTATACAGTGGCTCCCTGCCAGTCATTTTTGGCATAATATGGATTTGTTAAACTAGGTTTAGAAATCCAAATTCTTCCCCTTCCGTGGGAATTCTAGTTATCAAAAGCTACTTAAAAATACTTTCTCGTCAGACCCCCAAAAAAGTCTTCAGTGAAAAATATGCAGGGGTAAGGAGGCCATAGGCAAGAGTACAAACAGTAATTGTAGTAAGTGAATTAGGAAGTGCTTACTAAATTGACTTGTCATAAGGGGTTTAGGAAATTACGAAGGAGAAAATATTTCAAATTAAAAACGTAATAAAATATAAAGCATGATTATAATTTTTTGGGTGAGCTTCTCTACTGGGAGTGTAATTTGAAACGATTAAGATAAATACTTTTTTCTTGAAATTGACCAAATAGAAACTCTTCAGATGTATATTTATTTATAAAAATTTAATAGTCTTAATGATATAGATGGTAAGTGTTTGTGAGAAATCTAACATTACAAACTTTAATCAAAGACCTTCTTTGGTGTTCTAGAATTTTTTTCATACCTATGTGCTTCCATATGAGTTTTACCATTGCATACAAATTAAATACTTTGATATTATGCTAAATCATGTTACTTACAAAACGAGAGGAGTTGTCATTTCTCAGGGTTTTAGCATTTCCAAATGCTTCCAAGATAGTATTCGCTTGCATGATTTGCTCTTCTAACGCCCCCTGAGACACATGAAAGAGAAGTACAGTTGATTAAGCTATTAGTAGAATTCTGTAATGCGGCAAGCCCTCCATCTCCAGGTCAAACCCCATTCTTGCTTTGATAACCAATGGCCAAAACCTGCTTCCAAATTTGGTTATATTATCTTGGAATGAGAAATCAGAAAAACAGTTGGATGACAGAGGCTAACAATATACAATATCCCTATGAATATGTGGGAGCTCATTTATTTGCAATGCTTCTTTTTTGGTTGGCATTGGCCTGAGTGGGAAAAGAAAACCATCACCAAATAAAAAAGAAAAACATACCAGCTTATTTACAGACAAACATCATATCATGTATTTCCCCTATCATTAATCTTCCTCTCTTCCCATCTGATCTTTGCACCTGGAAATTTATCCTAGCATAATACAACAGACTCTTGGTGTTATTAAACTACACTTTTGCTTGCTTCTTTTCCTAAGTAATCTAGAGGTTCCCACCGAGTAGTGACTTTTAATAGTATTGATCTTGAATTTGAATCACGTGTGCTCAAGCTGATGGGCCAAAACATATCATCGACCTGTCTACCATATCTACATGGCTTTATTGTTTTCCAGTCAGCCTCAAAGACCCATTTTATGGGGGTAACTATATAGTATATGGTATTTAATAATTTATGGATTTATAAATATTATATCCCTTCTTATATCCCTTCTACTATATAATATTCCCCATTTTATGGGGGAACGTATATAGTACATCATTCTCAATAATTTATGGATTTGTAAGTATTGTATCCCTTCTCAGTAATATGGGTTTACTGTCCTTCAAATAAGTTAGAGAACATTATATATACACGAGCAAAGATTTCCATAGAAGTGTTATATATTATGTATTGTGTTATATCATAAAACTCAATGGCTAAACCAAACCATTTAATGCAGACCAAAAAAAAAAAAAAAAAACCCGCAAAAATCTAAAATGCTTGTAAAAACAAAGTTATATCTACTGAATAAAAGAGTTCAAGGCCGGGCGCGGTGGCTCAAGCCTGTAATCCCAGCACTTTGGGAGGCCAAGACGGGCGGATCACGAGGTCAGGAGATCGAGACCATCTTGGCTAACATGGTGAAACCCCATCTCCACTAAAAAATACAAAAAACTAGCCGGGCGAGGTGGTGGGCGCCTGTAGTCCCAGCTACTCAGGAGGCTGAGGCAGGAGAATGGCGTGAACCCGGGAGGCGAAGCTTGCAGTGAGCTGAGATCCGGTCACTGCACTCCAGCCTGGGCGACAGAGCGAGACTCTGTCTCAAAAAATAAATTAAATAAATAAATAAATAAATAAAGGAGTTCAATGATACCCAAAGAAATCAATAATCAAATTCAGGAATGTGGTCGTTAGAAAAGAAACTTCTATAGTTTAAAAATTGAGCCAGATGGCTATTTTAATATATTTCTTACTTTGCAAAAACAGCAAACATCCAGTATCGAATTGAAAAAGCAAAATAATCATGCCAGACATAGAAAAATGAGAGGTCTAACAGCTCAATAACTCATTGATTTTGAGTTCCATTCAGCATTACCTAATTTTATTTTGCATACCAATGTGTATGGTCTTACTTATCCTCAAGTTATTATGATGTCCATTAACATGTGAATGGAGCTAAACTAAAATGAACACGTTTTGTTTTTGTTTTTGTTTTTTAATAGGGAAGGCAAAGATTTTTCTGAACGTGGTATGTGATTAACATTGAGGGGTATGTCCATTAGGCATTTAGAACTTGATCTAGGAGTTAGGTATGAATGAAGAAAACTTTTATTGGTGCATATTTGTGGGAATTTGATATCTCACAGTAGCTAAAGGGATTCAGAAATATCCAAGCCACCGATGACTCTAGACTTTAGGTAAGATGGTTTGAATCTTGAGGACTTAACTTACAGATCCAACAAAGACCAGGCCAGAAAATGCCCCTTTAAGCAGAAGTGAAATTGATTATGTAATTAATGTTTTCATGTTATTGTTTGGAGCACTTGATGATCCTCTCAAGGAACAAAGGAAAGATTAAAAAAAAAAAAAAAAAAACTTCTCTATAATTTGCAAATTGTCCTGTGGCACTCGTTGCCTCCTTACTTCCCAAAAGTGGTCAGGACAGAGCTTCCATGATCCAGTGGATAGGGCCACCTCATCTTTTCTGCCAAGCTTTATAAACACTTACCGGCTTTTTCCTGGGTTCACTCATGGCTGCTATGGTGGCAAAATACTGGATAATATGTTTGCTGTTCACAGTCTTTCCAGCACCAGATTCTCCTCTGTGATTTGAAATTCAGTGACACAGTTAACTAGTTCTGATTATCAATGCAATGAAAGAAAGGTAATTTTGATCATATAGGCTATGGCAAGCAGGGAAGCTTTTACATAAAAGTAGAGCTTCTGATGGAACTTGAGGACATATTGACATTTAATTGGTTGGGAGAAAGGCAAGGACATTTCAGGCTGGAAAAACAGCATGGGTAAAAATCTGGAGTTAGAAAGATCACAAATTTTGTAAATATTAGGAAGCCTGTTCCTTATGGTCCTAATAACAAACAGTAGGAAAGCACCTCTTCTAACTAGACAAGGCTCCTCACTACCAGCTGTTCAAGAGATTTTCACATATGAAGGCTACCATACAGCCAAGTCCAACCCTCTTCTCAGAAAAAGGCTACCAATTACTTCACCAGGGAGTTGGGCTTTAGGCTTTACCTTACCTTTGACAACCAGCTAACTTTGTAATGTGGGAAGAGCACAGTGGTGAATCTATAGCCTCTTCAACATAAGCATCATTGAATCAAGGCCTGCCTACCTTTATCTATACAAAACTCCAGAAAATAGTTTTTCATCTTTATGAAAGTCTGAACTCCAACTGTTCATCTAGCTCTAAAATTCTGAGACCTTATGATCTCTCTTGGGATAACTGAAGCCAATGGAGAGCCCAATGTACAAGGTGGTATCATCATCATTGCATGGGAAGGTAAAGGACTTTAGCACTTCACAGCCACTTGAGTCTCAGTCACCATGCTGACACTTTACCTGGCTGGCCAGTGCTCTTTTCATCAAAATTCACATACAATAAGATACCACTGTGACCCTTCCTTCTATCCTTTTCACTCCCTTTCTTATTTCTCTAAATGTCACCATCTTTTAGTTTTCACTGCTTCATGTACTTTGGCCTGCCCCAATCTGGCTGCCCACAACTGCTTCTTAAATGTTCCATGGGCATACCTACTGGACATTCAGCCCCTCTGCTTAGCCATCCAGAGGCTTTTGAAGGTGACCATTTGGGACAGTGTAGCTCTCTTAATCATCAAGAAGGTAATTAAGATCAGCTCATGCACTATTTCTAAAGGATCTCTGAAAATGAGGGAGGCAGACTAGCTGACACCATATTTGGAGTCATCACTGACTAAAGCACAATGACAATTTCCTGAGTATCTTTTTCTTACCTCAAAGGTATTGCAACTAAAGGGCAATTAATTCAAAGACGGTGAATCAAAGTTTTATTCCCAGTGAAATGGAGGTATCTATTTCCACTGAAACTTACTTCAGGCCAAAAAAGAAAAACAAGGCAAACACTTACGTAAAGAGTATAGACTGATTTTCTCGATCTACAAAAGAAAGAAAAATGCCAGAATATTCTTATGTTCGAGGATTATGTATTAGTATGAACTTATTCAAAATTTCCCTAGCTATAATTTGAAATCAGACACATGGGAAAGGATTAGCATCATTTATAGTTAGAAAAACATACCACTCAAATGGTACAGAGTAAAATTGATTTTCTCTTGCCCCTATGTATGCCAGTCATAAGAACATATAAATTAAAGGCTTATTTCTTTGCTCTACATACAAATGGTAACCAACTAATGATTGAGATTCTTGACACTTTAAGCCCTTTAAGAATCATTGTGTAATAATATCTATAGAATAACTTCTTTGTGCCAGACACTAGAGCAGATGCTTTATATAATAAAGGCTAACATCTACAGGGGGCTTACTCTGGGCCAGCCACTGGGCCGAGCACTTTAAATGCATTATCTCACTTTGATGTACAAACTAATCGGCCCAATAACCCTAGGAGGTAGGTACTATTTCACCCACATTTTATCTAGAAGGAAACAGAGGCTTCAAGTGATTAGCTAACTGTAAAGGCCATGCTCCGCTCACAATGCCTAAGTGCCTCTTAGGGACATAGAAAAAAAGTAGATCAGATATTTTTACTTTTCATTTTGTAGGGCAGCTACTCACTGTGAAGCATGTCCTGAAAGGCGTTATTGGCAACAGCAAAGATGTGAGGGGGAGCCTCTGATCGCCTCTTCCCTTTGTAGGCGGCCACGACTTCTTTCTTATACACGGGAAGCCATTTGTAAGGGTTTATGGTCACACAGAAGAGACCTGAATATGTCTGAGGGAAGATCAGAAAAGATTTCAGAAACTAGATTAGAAATACTTCCAGGTTTGTCAGCTCTTCCACTGTCAAGTAACATTCGCTCAAATGTTACTTATAAAGGAACTCAGAGGAGAGTTTTTGGAATCATGTAGAGAAGGGACTTCTAACAAGAAGAGACAGAACCAGGTTAGAGTAACATCAGGACCTGGGATTACCTCTCTCCTGGGAGACCTGCTAATTACTAACAAGTCTGACACATGGAGCTTCTGAAGACAGAGAGGACCCTAATGGCAGGACTGCAGAGATTTCAGTAACCAGCCATCAGGCATTTGAGGCCAGAGGGGATTCTCTGCCTCAGCAAGATTAGGGGCTTGATTTTTAGGGCACTGAGAAGGAATGGCTCATGTGGGTCACTCAGTCACTGAAGGGGTTGAATTATGGCCCCCAAATAGATACGTTTATGTCCTATGCTCCAGAGCCTGTGAATGAGATCTTATTTGGAAAAAATAGTCTTTACAAATGTAATTAAGGGTTAAGGGTCTCAAGATGATGACATCCAGGTGGGTCTTAAATACAATAACTTGTGTTTTTATAAAAGACACACACAGGAGAAGGTGATGTGACAATGGAAGCAGAGACTGGAGTGATACAACCAAAAGGAATGCTAGAGCCGCTAGAAGCTGGAAGAGACAAGGAAGGATTCTCCCCAAAGGCCTCCAGAGGGAGTGCAGCCCTGCTGATCGGATTTGATTTTGGACTTCTGGCCTCCAGCACTGTAAGAGAATAATTTCTGTTGTTTTAAGCCACCCAGCTTGTAGTAATTTTGTTACAGCGCCTCAGGGAAACTAATACAGTTACATGGTAAATCAGAGAGCTGAGGAGCAAGCTGGTTGCATGCCATGGGTCCTATGGCCATGGGTCCCAGATGCTACATCTTAGCTTAATCTACTCAGCACTGCTTCTGCTGCATAGGTTTTGAGCAAGTCAAAGAACCTGAGCAACCAACCATCATCAATTTAATGATGATGAAGAAATCATCTCACTCATTAATCACTAACTAGGTGACATGCATTGAACTAGGTGCTTTACCTACATTCTTTTGTTTAATCCCCCAAGCTCCCATGGAGAGGCAGACATTGTTATCCCACTTTATAGATAAGGCAACTTCAAGAAGTTAGGAAACTTAACAAGCAAGTGACAGTGCTGATGGCTAGTCTGTCAGGCTCCAAGTCTCATGCTTTAACTAAGGGTGACCTGTGGAAAGGCACATGAATTTTGACAAAATAAAACTGGGGAAATGTTAAGATAAGGTCCCTTCCCAGTAGACATTCCTCAAGGACTATCCCCATGTGAGCATGCTTAGACTCAATGGGAGAGATCACCCAGGAGAGACTGGGACATGCAATCTGAGTGCCAGCATGACAGTTCAGCAGGAAAGCATATTACACACATAGATCATCCACTGGCCATAGCGTCGCTTCAGGGCATGCAGCACGGATGCCTCATTGAGGTGAGTCAGCATTGCCATGTCTTCAATCATTTCAAACTCTGGAGGATTCATCTGCTGGATTTTGTCCTCTTTTATGCTCAGACTCTGCAGAGAGAAGAAAAATACATGATATATTCCCCTGTCTCTTATGCTTATTCATTTTCCCATGCATCAGAAAGAATATTCAGACTCAAAAAGATAAAAATGATGCCTCCTTAGGGGATGGGGCCAGAAGAAATTAAGCCAAACTTCATGGAAAAAAACAGGTGCTCCCTGAAAAAGTCCTGTCCTTCGCTAAAGATGAAGTAAACATAGTATTTTTGTTATTTCAAGATTTTCTGTCATGCAATACGCTTATCTTGTGGCTTCTGGCTAGCCCTGATTGCCTCTAAGAGTACATAGATCATATTACACACGATCTAACCCCCAACTTTCAGCCCTTGATGTCCCAACATACCTTGGAAATTTAGAAGAAGCAGCTTGGAGTGGAGGATTAAGGAGGCAGACCTTATCCTTCCAGACCTAGTTCAAAAAACCTGTTTCCTCCCTCAAACCTTCCCAACTACTCCAGCTTATTAGTTTATCCTCTTTTGTTAAGTCTTACCACTTGTACTATCTTTACATTAATAGTCTTGTGTATGTTTTAATAATTGACTATGTTAGACTATTTTCTGGCTAGATTATAAATACCTTAAGAAGGATTTTTGATGTTGTCTTCTTTAATGACATTCAAAAACTTGCACATGCATGTTCATTTTTGATGTTGTTGTCTTAATAACTATAATTATTAAATGCTTAATAACTATAATCACAATGCTTGGGATATGGTAAATAAATATTAATATCTTGATTAATATGGATGCATTTCTACTATCAAATACTTTCTTGGGATTCTTCTCACAGGTTTCCTAACACGCTTTCTATACCTTTTCCATGATTAATACATATTTGTGTCAATTGATTGCCCCATTTAATCCTAGTTGGTGATGGCTTCTTCCCAAGGCTCTCACACTCTTTACATTCTTGATTCAATTTCTATCCATCTGTTTTCTTCGACATTGTTCTAACAGTAATCCCTCTTCTTTTGAGTCCCTTCACTTTCTGTATTTCAAGGACTCCTCATCTCCCCTCAAACCCATGGAGAATGTAATCCTAACTCATACATCTTCAAAAACCTCCCCTTTTCCCTAATTCTATTTTTCCATTTTTTTCATTACCAACTTTCATCAATAAGTAGTACTTTACACCCACTGGATTTGTTGCCTTTGTTAATGTTACAAAGACCAAAGGTGATTGGAAGTGTAGTCACTTCTAACATGAGAAAGAGGAATCCTGGAGCCAGGGAGACACAGAGTAAAGCTGGGGGAACGGGACCTTCATTACATGAAGGAAGGACAAGCAGGACAAAATAAACCACCTTCAGACTCTTCTTTCTACCTGCATTAACGGCTTTAATGCTCTTCTCCCTATGGTTGTAACCACATTATAGTCACAAATCACCTTAAGTGCTGTTGAAGGCAAAGTAGTTTGTTTTGGAGAATGTGCTCAGAAGAGCAAGCCTCACATCTGGAGGCCTAATAAAATTTAGTTGGTCATCATTAAGAAAATGAGAGGACAATACCTAGACTGAGAGAAAATATGTACAAATACCAAATGTGATAAGGGATTTGCATCCAGAAAGAAAAAAGAACTCTTACAACTGAATAATGGAGAGGCAATAGCCCAATTAAAAAAATGGGCAAAGAGCTTGAATAGACATTTCTCTGAAGGAGATAAACAAATGGCCAATATGTACATGAAAAGATGCTCAACGTCATTAGTCACTGGGGAAATGCAAATAAAAATCACATTCAAATACCACTTTATGCCCAACAGAATGGCTGTAATCAAAAATAAAATAAAATGTGTTCGTAAGGATATGGAGAAAGTTTCATTCTTATATGTTGCTGATGGAAATGTAAAATGGTAGCGACTTTGGAAAGCAGTTTGGAAATTTCTCAAAATGCTTAATATAGAGTTACCATATGATCCAGCAAATGCACTCCCAAGAGAAATGAAAACATGTGTCCCCACAAAAGCTTGCACATGCATGTTCATAGAAACATTATTCATAACAGACAGAACATACAAACAACCCAGTGATAATCAACTGATGAATGGATGAACAACATGGTATATCCATAAAATGGAATACTATTTATCCATAAAAGGGAATGAAATATTTATTCATGTGACAATGTGAATGAACCTCAAAAACATTATACTAAGTGAAAGAAGCCAGAAACAAAAGGCCACTGATTATATGCTCCTATTTATCTGAAATTGCTAGAATAGGCAAATCTATAGAACTAGAAAGTAGATCAGTGATTGCCTGGGGCTGGTGCAGGAGGAAAGAAGGGGGAATGGCTGCTAATGGGTACAAGATTTCTTTGGGGGATCTTTTCTAATAAAATATTGTCCCAAGGCTAAATGACCCTGACTGAGTCTATTTCTTCGTTTACTGATTTAGGACTAAGGAAAATTTCTTGCTGAATTTTCCCTTGTCCACCTATTTATGTTCCAGTTGAAAAGGACCAAGTTCTTTTCTTAATTTCATGAAGAGTCAAATAACATCTACCTAATTTGAGATTTTTTACATAACAAATATTGACTGTCAGGAAGACATATGAAAGCATTCTGTGTGGTAGTTTGAGTGGCTTCTAGAATTTTAAAAATCAGATGGCAACACATTAGATGGTGAATTGCCTAAAAACAAATAGACCATTAAAAAGACAAACTTTCTTGATATCAACAATATCTGCTTGTTATTTATGGCTTGTTATGGATTTGGGAAGAGACAGAATTTAAAGGAGTTTAGAGAAGTGAACATTGGCAGGAATCATCTGCAAAATCTATAAGGAAGCATTCATTGAAGTAGGATAGAAATGGGGCCCAGCTTATACCACGGGGTGGCAGGTAATGTGAAATCAGCAATATAGGCAAAGGTTCTGAGAGTGAGCTGTCTTCTCAATGTTACCCTGCTGCTCTGAATGCTTTGGTGGCAGGGAGAAGGGGCTGGGGGTATTATGGCTTCACTGCACATTTCCTCTGTGAAACAGTCTAGCTTGTACCCCAACACTTGGCATAACATTTTCTTTCAAAGGTCATAGATGACCTCCTAATTTTGAAATCCAAGACTTTCTCCAACTCTTAATCTCCTTCTGTAGCATTTGTCATTACTGGCCATTCACCCATCACTTGATCTCTGTGACACTATGCCATTTTTACTCAAATTATACATCTCATTCTTTTTTTTTTTTTGAGGCGGAGTCTCGCTCTGCCGCCCAGGGTGGAGTGCAGTGGCCAGACCTCAGCTCACTGCAAGCTCCGCATCCCAGGTTCCCGCCATTCTCCTGCCTCAGCCTCCCGAGTAGCTGGGACTACAGGCGCCCGCCACCTCACCTGGCTAGATTTTTGTATTTTTTAGTAGAGACGGGGTTTCACCGTGTTAGCCAGGATGGTCTTGATCTTCTGACCTTGTGATCCGCCCGTCTCGGCCTCCCAAAGTGCTGGGATTACAGGCTTGAGCCACCGCGCCCGGCCTACATCTCACTCTTGATCCTACAAACACAACTTGCTTCATGGTTTCTTAAGTCCTTATTCATCCCACAGGATACCTTTTTGAAAAAATACTAACTGGAAACATTGATGAAAAAGTGGAAATGGCTGAGAGTTCTGGTCAATAATCTTTGCCACTGGCAATTGTGTTACTCTGATTTATTCACTGTTCTTCATTAAATCTTTGATGGTAAGAGGAGTTTTGTTTGTTTGTTTGTTTATTTGTTTTTGGTGACAGGATCTCACTCTGGTTGCCCAGGCTGAGGTGCAACCAGAGTGGGATCCCTGCTCACTGCAACCTCGACCTCCCCAGATTCAGGTGATCCTCCCACCTCAGCCTCCCGAGTAGCTGGGACTACAAGCACATACCACCACACCTGGCTTATTTTTGTATTTTTTGTAGAGACAGGATTTTTCCATGTTGCCCAGGCTGGTCTCAAACTCCTGGGCTCAAGCAATCTGCCCACCTCAGCCTCCCAAAGTGCTGAGATTACAGGCATGAGCCATTGTACCCATTGACTTAAGGAGGAGCTTCTTAAAATGAATGACTTCACAGTGAGTCAGTGGTATCTCCTACCCCAGGTCTTTAATTAAAATATTATAGAAATAATATATTTAGTTATTTGATGGAGAACATAGTCATCAACACAATGAAATAAAAATTTCTTTACCTTTCCATCTGTTGTCTCAACAATTACTGTTCCATCATCTTCACTCCCTTTTACCTCAGCCTCGATGTAAGCATTCTCACCATCAGGAATCCAGCATTTCTTCTTCCCTGTAGAGAAAAAAAAAATGGATTATAGCTATAGTACTTACAGAAATATACACTGGACACTTTCATACTGATAGATCTAATCTCATTTCTGCTAAATCAGCTTGTTGACTACAGGAACTTGCAAAGTTATATAAAATCATGAAAGCTCATCCTGAAGACACACTCACTCACATAATGGCTCTACAGGAACAAGAAACATCTCAGCAAGCAGCAGCTTGGGGGCGCCATAGATCATTTTGCTACAAGAAAGTTACCTCCCAACATCCCTCCCAACTCCAACGCTTTCCTCCACTCACACCCCAGGATTTAGGTAACCACCTAACCGCCCTGGTGCTTGCACCCCTTCCAGATTCCCTCCCCAAAAAAACTCATTCAGAAAGGTCTGGGAACAACTAAGTGAAAATTTAGATTAATGGTTACATTCTTTCTTCAGTGTTTCTTTAAACCTCACGTCTAATCTTGGAGTGAAAGTCAGCTAAGTGAAATTACATGGTGGAATTGGCAGGGGGGCAGGTTGAGAAGAGAGAATATGGGTTGTGATTTGTTTTTCTAAGACCACCAGAGTGGGCACAAAAGAACCAGTGAGTAGGCAAGGCTAAAAGCAAAACTGCAAATTTATTCTTTGGTCATCTAGCTTCAGGGACCGGAGCTGGGGGGGGGGTGGAGTTTCTAATACAGTCCCAACAAGAGTGGGGGCTGAGAAAGCCCGCCCCCGGCGCATCTGCTGGGAGCGACTTTTCTAGGAGTGGAAGGGCAATAGGCGGGGCACGGGCATGTCGGGGGGCGGGGGCGGGGGCGCTCCGCAGGTGCCACCAGGTAAATCTTGGTCTCCTCGGATTGACAGCACCTGGTGCATGCCTGATTAATCTGCACCTTCCCGGGCGTCAGCTGCATTCTCGCACACACGGGAAGAGTTGGTGGTGAAGAAGAACCCGGAAGTGCACCATCCTGCCTCCGTTCGTCCAAACAGTCCAACCTTTTATTGATAATAGTGATAAAGGGGCGCCGTGGTCTGTCTGGCTACTTCCTGCTGTTAAGGGGCGTCGTTAAGGTCAGGGCCCATGGTTGGTATTTGGACGTATGGATGAAGAATAAAATAAGGCACAGTATTAGTATAGGAATGAGGAATGGAAGCATTTGTTGGAATATGGGCAAAACCCAGAAGGAAGGTCCTGGCAAGGTTGGGGAGTATGAGATAGTTAAGAAAATTTAGTAAGTTTGAGGCGAGTGGGGGAAAGCCAAACTGATTTCCACTGATTGCTTTAGGTGGGGGCCCTTTTTAGTTGGGAATGAGGAACAAGTGTGCAAAATAGCTGTTGGCCAGGCAGTAATTAAGGAGTGGAGTTTTTGTGGAGTGGATGGCTTTCCGCTTACTCCTACTACAGAGATATTGGATGGAAGGCTAGGTCCAGAGAAGGACGGCAAAACAGAATAGGTAGCCTCACTGTCGATTAAAAAATTGTTTTACCCGCTACCAGGAGAGTTACCCGCGGCTCGGCGAGGGTGATGGGGGTCCCCGAGTCTCGGCACCTTCAGTTGTCGTCGTCCAGATGTAGGAGCTGGAAGGAGCTCCCAGGATCCTGGGAAAGGGGGTCACGTGGAGACGCAGCACCTGTTCTCAGGGTGGGGCAATCAGACTTCCAGTGTCCTCCCTGCTGGCAAGCGGGGCAGGGGGTTGCTGGTGGACAAGGGTTAGGATATTCACTGGCCTAATGTCCTGATGCCTTGCACTTATAGCAAGGCTGCGTTGGGGCTCGGGGACCCTGTGGACACCTGTTGGCATAGTGTCTTGCCTTGCCGCACTTATATAGCAGGCTCTTTTTGCAGCCTTGGAGTCTGTGGGATGTGTGCTCTCTGGCCTGGGGTTACAACTGGGCTGTAAAGCCGCTGCTAGGAGCTGAACCTTCTGTTCAAGGCGAGCTTGCCGTCTCCTCTCTGGAGTTATAGACCTTAAAGGCTAATTTAACTAGGTCTTTTATTGGTGTCTGAGGACCATCCTCTACCTTTTGAAGTTTTTTTTTTTACGAATGTCAGGAGCTGATTGAGAAATGAAATAAGATGCCAAAATGGTGGTCCCTGTGGGGGAGGCCGGATCTAACCGGGTATATTGGGTTAGAACCTCAGTTAGTTTAGGGTAGAGGCTAGGATAACCTGGAGGTCATGCCAAGTTAAGTCATAGGCCTGACAAAGGTGTCTAAATTCCTTTATGTATATGGTAGGATTAGCTGAGAAGTCACCTAAACGCTTCTCAATTTTGGAAAGATCGGCCAATGAAAAAGGGACATGTACTCTGACTACCCCCTCCGCCCCAGGCACCTCTCGCAAAGGTGCTAACACTGTAGGAGGGTGTAGGCAGAGATAGGGGACTCAAGACAGCCAGTTGGGGGCCCCGAAGGAGGCATGGGACTGAGTGGATTACTAGTAGATAAGGAGGAGGAAGGAGGAGTCTGGGCAGGAAGGGAGGGGGTGGAGAGAAGGAGGAGTATAGGGACGAGAGCTTAAGGCCCAAAAGCCTTGTACGTAATTAATTTCGGACCACTTGCCTAGCCGCTGGCAGAAATTGCTGAGGTTGATCACGCCACAGTGGAAAGGAAAATTAACCGCTTCCTCCTAAGGTCTTGTTCGAGCTGTAAGGTTTTTAAATTGGCTAGGAGGCACCCTAAGGGGGTGCTCTTTAGAAATTTGGACTGGGGGTTTCCCATTTGTTTCCTCTTTATCGACACAATGAACACAATGGAAATGGAAGTGGATCTCTGCCTGGCTTCAAAGCGTCCTTTGGAACCAGCAGAGACAGACTGGAGGCTTTTGAAGCCAAAGTGGAGATTACCTTCAGGCGGACGTCTCCGTCCTGAATGGGTCTCCCGAGCCACTTGGTGGCTCAAAATGGACCTCGGACCTGCGCAGGATTTTGGCCGAGGGACACAATGGACACAATGGAAATGGAAGTGGATCTCTGCCTGGCTTCAAAGCGTCCTTTGGAACCAGCAAAGACAGACTGGAGGCTCATGGAGCCAAATTGGAGAGTACCTTCAGGTGGACATCTCCGTCCTGAACGGGTCTCCTGAGCCACTTGGTGGCTCAAAATGGACCTCGGACCTTCGCAGGATTTTGGCCGAGGGAGGTAAAGAGGAGACAAGGGCACTTACCCCAGAGAGGCCGTGAGAGTGAGGGAAGCGGGTCTCAGGTCCTGGTCCGTCTGCGGTGTGGAAGCAGGAGGAGGTTCCTCAATCCCTAGAGGCCTGAGGAGGGGTCTCCTCCCGGGTCTTCGGCACCAACTGATTTGTTTTTCTAAGACCACCAGAGTGGGCACAAAAGAACCAGCGAGTAGGCAAGGCTAAAAGCAAAACTGCAAATTTATTCTTTGGTCATCTAGCTTCAGGGACCGGAGCTGGTGGGGGGGGTGGGGGCGTGGAGTTTCTAATACAGTCCCGACAAGAGTGGGGGCTGAGAAAGCCCGCCCCTGGCGCATCTGCTGGGAGCAACTTTTCTAGGAGTGGAAGGGCAATAGGCGGGGCACGGGCATGTTGGGGGAGGGGGGGGGCGCTCCGCAGGTGCCACCAGGTAAATCTTGGTCTCCTCGGATTGACATCACCTGGTGCATGCCTGATTAATCTGCACCTTCCCGGGCGTCAGCTGCATTCTCGCACACACGGGAAGAGTTGGTGGTGAAGAAGAACCCGGAAGTGCACCATCCTGCCTCCCTTCGTCCAAACAGGTTGTTTATGTCACACAACATAACCAGCTCATATTATTTGCCCCCCATATGTTCTTTTTCTCTCTTCACCTTCCTCACTCCCATACCCCATCCCTAAGCAAAGTAGCCCTCCATAAACTAATTAACCAACAAGAGGTCTGGGGTGAAATGAGCCAGAACTCTTATGAACACCTGAGGCAGCTTCTCTTTCTCTCCCACTTGAAGCAGATAGTGATGATGAGTAAAAACTATGATTTTAAGGGCCTGGGTGCAGTGGCTCACATTCATAATTCTAGCACTTTGGGAGGCCAAGGTGAGAGGATATCCTGACCCCAGGAGTTCAAGAGTAGCCTGGGCAATATAGCAAGACCCTTTACTCCCCCAGTCCTGTCTCTACAAAAAACAAATAAGGACAGGTGTGGTGGCTCACGCCTGTAATCCCAGCACTTTGGGAGGCCGTGGCGGGTGGATCACGAGGTCAGGAGATCGAGACCATCCTGGCCAACATGGTGAAATCCCATTTCTACTAAAAATACAAAAATTAGCTGGGCATGGTGACATGTGCTTGTAATCCTAGCTACTCAGGAGGCTGAGGCAAGAGAATCACTTGAACCAGGGAGTCGGAGGTTGCAGTGAGCAGAGATCCCACTACTGCACTCCAGCCTGGGTGACAGAGCGAGACTCTGTCTCAAAAATAAAAAATAAAAAAATAAAAATTAGGCAGGTGTGACGGTGCATGACTGTAGTCTTAGCTACTCAGGAGACTGAACGGGGAAGATCACTTGAACCCAGGAGTTGGCTCATTTTCCTTTAAAAGTATATATATGTGTGTGTATATATGTATATGTAATATATCACACTTTCCTTTTAAAGGAAAATGAATATTTTATATATATATGAAAATGAGCCTTAGTAGAAGCTCACAGAAGTCCCCAGGTCACAGCTACTCAGGTAGATGGTGAAAGCCTTTGGCTGAAAGAGGGAAAATGCTAGCCAATGAATGCCTAGGGAAGACACAGGTAAAAACCCCACTATAACCACAACACTAACAGGTAATGTGAACTCAGTCACCACAATCACCTCTAATATATGAGTCACAAAAGCTAGAGAGGGCTCACTGCCGCAGGACAGATGGTCCTTATTTCCCAGAGGAAGGCAATAAGACTGGGGAAGGAGTGTGTACAAAAGAGCTGCAATTGGGCACCATTCGCCCCTTCTTCCACCATGCTTGTTTCTGCAAAGAATTTGGTTGCTCACAACTTTCTTGCTATCAGTGCTGCCTTCTTCGTTTCCCTGATTACAAACAATTCACCACTAAAACTGCTTGGCAAGAGGAGTTTATGTTCCCATCTAGCTGATTGTGCATTTGCTTTCTACTTATCATTTGTGTTTTAAATACTGGCTTTGCATTGTATTCATTATTTTGGTCCCTTTTTGCAAAAACTGATTTTGCTTTGTGTTATGTCTATGAAAATATGCTTGTTTTTGAAAAGCACCCAGTTAGCATATATTTTTTGTTGTGTGTTTAAGGTAAAATGCTCTGCATTTTAAACCAGATGTTATCACTTGAAAGAAACTTGAAGGTCACCTGGCACAGACTCTCTCCCTCTGTATCTCTCTCTCTTTTTAGAAAAAGAACCTTGGGAGAGAGATGAAGAGAGTTGCCCATAGTCACATAGCTAATTAGTGGCAGTCACTGTAATAATGTCTCTAGAAATGAGATCATCCACCTCCTGAATCAGTGCTTCTCCATTACAGCCTGCCTCCTCTAACACATGCTTAGCTTTTTCTCCTCCAATTCTTCTCTTCAGGAGTAGGCTCATCGCCTGCCTCATGATGAAGTCTCTCTTTTACCCTGGAAAAACTTAGTGGGGGATAAAAATTATCAGAAATCCTTTCTCATCTGAGGCCCAAACCCTGACAGGGGCATTTTAAAAAATGAAGTAAATGAACTCCGTCAATTTTAATTCCTGGTGTTCATGAATAATGCAGAGCTGGAAATGCAGACAGCAATGGATTTGAGCGAGACAGCCAGAATTTTAACACTGGCTTCGCTTGTAACAAGATATAAAGCCACATGTCTTCATCTCTTTTGGCCGTTCGTATTCTCATCTGTAAAGTAGGCCTTTTCCTATATGATTTCATAGCTTTAGACAATTAAATATCTTTTCCAATTTAAAGCTAATATGTGTTTATTGAAGAAAACTTGAAGAGTAATGCATGAAGAAAAGAATGTTTTTAATCACCCATAATCAAACAACTCAGAGATAGCCACTGTTATGTATTTGAAGTATTTCTTTCGAATCGTTTTTCTAGGATATCGATTAAAATGGGGGTAATACTATATTCAGTGTTAGAGTTATTTTAAATAGATTGCTTACATGTTCTAATATAAGAATTATTTACATTTGACTTTGGAATGGTGTTTTGTCTTAGCTCTAAAACCACTTGGGCTTCTTCACTGACACCCAGGAATTCTAGTTTTCCTTCTCAGGTATCATAATAATACATTATATTTATTTTTGTCACATTTATAGTCTCATTTGGTCCTCACAGCAATGGAGGAAGGTAGACAGGACAAGTATCATCTCCTTTGACAAATGAGGAAACCAGAGCTCAATAAAGTGAGGTGATTTGCTCTAATTATCCAGCTAGAGATGGTCAAGGACAGGGAATTTAAACCCAAGACTACCTGCTAAATACTTGTCATCACACTGCTTCCATTTGACCCGAGTTCAAAAAAGCAAACTCCATTGTCTACCAGCCTGGGAAGATGAACAACTTTTGCTAACACTTGTCTCTTTGCTGCCAGTGCATTTCTATGAGGAAGGATTCTTTGGTCCAAAAAATTAATAGAAAATTATGTAGATTGCTATGTTTTAAGTAATTATTTACGGTGCTGATTTTAATAAATGCATCATCCAATTATCTCTAATGCTTAGGCCCAATTTTTTTTTTCTTCCTGGCACCACTATTATCTTGTCCTGCATTATCTAACTACCTGCGATAAGCCTCTGTGTGACCAGTTCTGACCTCAGGGATAGTTCAGTTATTGTATTTGATTTGATGGATTATAATTAGCCACAGTCATGAATCCAATGACTGGAAACTGGGAACCGATCCAGAACTGGTCTGTGATGGAAATACAATATCCTCCATAACTGCCTTGAATTATAATTGGTCATATTGAAGTCTAATGTTGACTAATTCTGAATACTAGAACAACATTCAGCCAGTCCTTCTGTTGCACCTACTGAATAATTTTGGATTAAGACATGTAGGTAGCTTGATGCTATATCACACTGTGAATCTGATTTCTACATCTCCAATTAGCTGAAATTCAACACAGACATGTAAAGGTAGCAGGAAAAAGAATAACATTTACTTAGAGATTTCAATGTAGAACTTAGCCCTTTTTTTTTTAAGGCTAAATCCTCATTAACCTTTGTCCTTGCCTGTAACTACCAAGGAATTATGAATCACGGTGAGCAAGTCTCCTAGTTATCTTTTGCTTAGTGTTGGCTAAGTGACCCTGCTGACCTAGAAGACCACCAGAGGCAAAGCTCCAACTTAAGAAAATTCTGGAGAGCCAGAGACAACTTCAAAGTCTGCAGCCTTACCAGAGTCTTTCCCTTTCTTCTTCCCCACAATGTACAAACGTCACCTATCAGTATAAGTCACAGGCCCCTCGATCTACTGTGGCATTCACTGATAACTAAAAGGTTTCTAGGAAAGGCTTTGTCTGTGGCCATTCCTGCAGGTGTCTGTATTACAACAGGGGCTTCTTGAAGAGAAAACCTGTCTTAGGACCAAGTGTGTAGGGCCCGGGCCTAGGCTGCCTCCCAGCCACCATTCCTACCCTGAATACTCAGAGGCCCTCAATTGCTGTTTCCTAGAGGCTGATCACACCCCAAGCAAATAAGTTAGGCTCTAGAACTGATGACTCTTCTCTATCAACCAAATCTTAGTCACCACCTTGAAGGAGCAAAATAAAGTGAAGCCAGCAGCCACCACATGTCTCACCGTCCAAGGCCGTGGCCTGTAGTAGAAGCAGCTCAGCTTCGCTTCTTCTGAGGAAGGCTGCGGCTTCTCCAAGCTCTGACAGATCCATCCTTATTGAGGCAATCCACCAAAAAAAGGCTAGGCCTAAATGTGAGTAGAAAAGATTCACACTGGAAAAAAAACGAAAAAAGTTGGTACAGAGAAGAAAAAAGTGGAAATCAAGCTCTAAATGAGCAATCATTCACAAAGATAGACCAAAGAGTATTAAGTTTTCCTACTACTACCTGTGCCCCTTCTTTCTCTTTGCTGTGTCTCAAATTCATACAAAATTAGACTCAAGAATATCTGACTCTAGCAGGGCTGACTTACACACTAGACATAGAAGGCACAGTGCCTGAGGCCCATGATGCTTTTAGGAGCCCATGAAAATGTTTGATTTATTTTTAAATCAGAAGAAAAATATAAGTGTAATATGAATGATACATATTAATGAACAGAGCCTGGATTATATTCATCTTTAGGCCAACACAGTTATGAAATCTGATTTTTAATATTTTTTGTGGAGAAATGGTCCTTAAAAGACAGAAGTGCCTGTAGTCAGTGAAAGTCATAATGCCACCCTGGGCCATGGAGTTCTGAGAGATGATAGGATGGTCCAGATAGAGAAACATCAAGTTGTGGACACTAGGCCCTTTCATAGGAGGGGAGAGGTGTTTCGAGGTATCTAATTACCCCCAAGTAGACAGACCGTCATAGACAGACTATGGTTACAAAGAGAAGTGGTTCAGATAAATGTTCAGTAGTAGACAGTAAAGGGATAAAAAGATAAGTATCTTGGCAGAAATAAGTGTCTGGGAGCAGATGATTTACAAAAATACAAGCACAGATGGGCATTTGGGAGACCTGGCCAAGAACAATAATGAAGAAGCCCAGGCAGAAGGTGACAAGCAGGTTACAGGGTGATGTGAGTGAGGCTGGAGTAAATAAAGAAGTTCATTGGCTCAAGCCAGGCAAGTATCAGTCTTAGAGGGACCAAGTTGCTGGGCAGATTGTCAAGGCTGAAGTCATTGAGCACCCACTGTATAGCAAACACTGGACATAGTTTATCTTTAATTTTCACACTTTACATTTGATAACAGGGAGGAGAAGAAATGAAAACTGGGTCTTCATGATCTTAAATGATATAAGCTGTTATTCTCTCTATTTGGACAAAAAAAAGTCTTCCTCTTCACTCAAGTGTGCAAGGCAAGTGTTACTCGTCCCATTTATAGGTGAGAAAGTAGAGAAGGACTTGCCAAGTTTGCTTAGCTCAGGTGCTGCCTTTGAGGACAGATCAGCACCCACTTCAGAATGAACTGCAATCACTTACTCTCTTGCAATGAACAAATCCAATAAACTAATGTATTTCACTGCACTTAATCTGCTTTTCTTCTTTGTGGTGGCTTGGATAGGTATAGAGATGCCACTTTTAGGATCTAGTTTAAAGGAATATGGCTTAAAGCAAAGACTAGTGGTCTAGGCTAAGACTTAGTTTTATTTCTGCCAGAAAAGAGGCATGTGACTTGTGGGAAATCACTTAGCGATAGTAGGTGCAGTTTCCTCGCCTATGTAATGCAAGCACTAGTCTTAATGTACAGGAACATTTCCTGAAGTGGAGAGAAGAAAACATGCTCAAGAGAAACAACATACATGATGGCCCTCCAGAGTTGGGACTGAAGGTAGCATTTCTCAGGGAAAAAGACAAAACTGATTTTTCTGCGGGTGAGCATTCAGATTCAGGTTTTGTAATCATTATAACAGTAATAACATTGTTAGACATTTGAATATAGAAGAACTCAAGATAAAGGAAAGCTCTGAAAGTAAGGCAGAGAAATTTAGAAATAGATGATAGGAAACATCATCAACTCTGTGGGCAGGAACATGAGGAAAGCAGTATTTCAGGAAAATGGCTCCGGCAGCATATTCTGGGTAGATGGGGATGAGGAAAAGCTATAGTCAGGGAGACAAGTTGTGAGTCTGGATTTGTGAAAGAACGCACTATATCCTCCTCCTCCCTGTATGTGTGACCTCCTCGTGGCTTGCACTCAGTAGACAGCAGAGCTCAGGAAGTCTATTGGGAATATAAAAGATATCCATTAATACATGTGTGTACAAACTTCCTGAAAAGATACCTAAGAAATGGATATCTGAGTAGTGAGAGCAGGAGATGGGTGGGAGAAGGAGAGAAATACCTTTCATTTCATTCCATTCTGGTCGGTCAATGTGTGCCATGTGCTTATATTTCATAATTAACAGAATTTTTACAAGTAGTTCTTATTATAACATCAGAGATGAAGAGATCACAGCAAGACATAGAGCACACAGCTGTGTAACTCTCCCTGCAAGTCTGGAGCATTTAATATATTTAAAAGTATACAAGGAACAGAATATACAGGAGCAGGCACTAGAAAGTAGGAAACAGTAGGTGCCAGGAGTGGGGCAGGCCTGGCCATCATTTGGAGATAGGTAACTGAAGCCAAGAGAATGATTCACCTGAGCAAAAAAAGGATCGAAATCCTTCTTTCTCCTTGGCCCCCTCCAGCATCCATTAACCCCTTAATGTCCTACTGACCTCTGGGTCTCTTTAGGTTCCAGTTGCACATATGGCTTTACAATTTTATAGAATAACACACTTGTCACAGCCCAGTCCTAGCAACATCTTAAATTAGAAAATGGGCCGGGCACGGTGGCTCAAGCCTGTAATCCCAGCACTTTGGGAGGCCGAGACGGGTGGATCATGAGGTCAGGAGATCGAGACCATCCTGGCTAACATGGTGAAACCCCGTCTCTACTAAAAAAATACAAAAAACTAGCCGGGCGAGGTGGCGGGCGCCTGTAGTCCCAGCTACTCGGGAGGCTGAAGCAGGAGAATGGCATAAACCCGGGAGGCAGAACTTGCAGTGAGCTGAGATCCGGCCACTGCACTCCAGCCTGGGCGACAGAGCGAGACTCCATCTCAA